>NW_004524697.1:4689558-4743299 GCF_000260255.1 Octodon degus | reverse complement strand
ATGACTGTGGTCTGGATTGCAGCCTCTTACCTATAAAATTCTCAAGTTTATGCTTCTTTATGACTGAGAAGGAAGGGAAGAGCAAACCGAGAATCAATCAATCTATCTATCTATCTATCTATCTATCTATCTATCTATCTATCTATCTGTCTATGAGTTAAGATAGTTATACTACTAATTTCTTTTAGCTCATTGAAAGGAAAAGTTTGTGCTATTAATGTTTGGACACTTAAATGCCTCTCTCTTGTACCCTAAGTAACTAATTTAAATATAACGATATGCAATGTTTTAACCATTGTTACTTTTCCATTATATGTTTTGAAATTTGCTTTTTAATCTCTTTAAGAGAAAATTTTTAAAAAATCAGATCACAAAAATATATGAACAAGTATATTTGACTACAAAATCATTTGTATATTCTCACAGAAAAAAATTTTTTTTGCAAATTAAGAATAGTCGGGGCCGGGGAGATGGCTCAGTGGAATAAGCGTTTCCCTGGCAAGTGCAAGGGCCTGAGTTCAATATCCGGTTCTGAAAAAAAAAAAATAATAATAATAATAATACTCAGGGCCAGGGAGATGGCTTAGTAGAATAAGTGCTTGCCTGGCAAGCGCAAGGGCCTCAGTTCAATCTCCAGTTTCACCAGAAAATAAAAAATTAAGAATACTGATAAGTACAGGTTATGTTTGAATGAGAAGAAAGCATTTTTCTGGATATCATGTGAAGATTATTAATATCCCTTTTATCTTCTGTTAATATGTTTTTGTTATCAAAAAAGACATGTATACACTCTCCTTCATTTACAGTGGGGGTCACCTTAATAATAGTGGGGACTTTCCTTCCTTTGCATTACCACAATTGCATCAAATATAATAACAGGTCCCCAATTCATCTCTGTGTCTGCTGTACCTACTTTGTGTACTCTCAACTCTCCTGTTCAATTCTATCCATAGGGTAATTTTGTTTTTTTTTTTAACATTTTTTTTTTATTTTTTATTTTTATTTGTGTGTGTGTGTGTGTGTGTGTGTGTGTGTGTGTGTGTGTGGCCAGCTCAGCCCACCAGGGGGCAGGGCTGGCTGGTATGTGGTGCTGGAAAATTGAACCCTGGTCCCTGTGCTTTGCTAAGCTTGTTCTAAGTAGGTGCTTTAGACCACTGAGCCATCTCACCAGCCCCCATAGGGTAATTTTGGATCATTCTTCAGCTCAGATGTACTTGGGATTCCGTGTTGCACACATGGACCTAGAAAGCCAGCATGTGTGTCTGCTGCTCATCAACTAATAAGTAGAACAAACAGCTAAGAAAGTACATGCTGGTACCTTCAACAACTAAGAATAAAACAAGCAATTAACAAATAACTTTCCGGGGGCCTGGCCCTAGCTCAGGCCTTTAAGTGGCTGCTTCCACAAAGCTGTCAGCCTCAGGTTGCTGGAGTTCGAACCTCACACCTCTCCCGCTGGCCAAAAGTGCCCTGAAGGCATTCGAACAAAAAAAAAAAAAAAAAAAAAAAAAAAAAAACCTTTCCTAAAAAGCAGATGGGAAAAGGAAGAACATGTGTTTAGTTAAAATGTGCTGTCTTAAAAATGCCATAGAAAATTCAAATAGAATTTTTCAAAATTTATGGTCCGGGAATGAGATGTTGAGTTATTCATGAGTTTGTGTTTCAGTGAAGGGCATAAACAAATAGGAGATAATTAAAACTATGAAGTTATTATAGCTCTATCATATATTCTGACAACGATGATAAGCCTGTGTCAACCCTAAAATAAAATCTGTTTAAGGAATACATTTCCCCAGAATCTAACAAGTAACCAAGAATCTGTATTTTTCACAATCACTTTATTTTAACATATTATATTACTTTACATGATATAACTGGTGGGTTTCTTCCCAGACTGAAAAACCACTGCATCTGCACACATAGGTGCAAGCATTGGAGGTCATTCTTCTAAAAACAAAGTTGTACATTAAAAGGTATGATTTTCTTAATTTGCTATAGAGAGACTGAAGAGATGTCTATTAAATTAAATTATATTTTGATCAAAGTTTTCACCCATTTAACATTTGGCTGAAGTATTATTTTGCATCCATCTTTTCACTTGTGAAATTAAAGGTTTTCTTATATTCTGTGTGAAAAAGCCTTGAGTTCAACATGTTAGCACCAGAATACTTAACTGAATAATGAGACTGTGAATCACTCTCCCACATCTAAGTTTGATTTTTCTTGCCGTATGTTTAGCCATCTATGGAGGAATGTGATGATCCCTTTCTATTAAGCCGCAGCAGTTCCCAGTAGGTCTGAAATAATACGCACAATTTGAATTGGTCTATCCCTTATAAGGTGTACATTAAGAATTAGAAGGCTGTCCCATTCTTAATGCAGTATAAAATCATAAACATACAATAAAAGAAATATTGCAAGCACCAGATGCTTTTAACCCAGCCAAAACCCATTAATTTTCCATTTTTTCCACCCACAGAATAGGAAATACAATAGATTTTTCAAACCATCTAGCTCAGTAAAGTTACATAATAGGGAACAGGAAGATCTTTTGCAAATGGAAAGGAGATGAAAGGGGAGAGAGGTAAAGGGAATAAAAACTAAAAAAGAAACATAAACTATGTATATGAGTTGACTCCCCCATAAATATAATCATTATCTGCCAGAAACATGTATAAACAAACAAGTATTTATAAAAATAAAATACCACAAGTAAACACAACCTTTTAGTTCAAGCACTAAGTGAAGTTTGAATTCTTTCTCTCATTATAGCAAACGTTGATATCCGGGTCTCTTGGTGGTCTCAGGAGTGTCTGGGATCAGCAAAGAAGACAAGTTTTGCAACCCACTTCTGTCTACACTTCCTGTTTTTCACAGGTTGATCCTCTGTGTGCGTTAGCTCTTAAGTAGGCCAGAAGTCTAACTGAAGAATATTGCTGAAAATCAACATCGAGGTGGAAAACCCCTTTATCCAGGGAAAGTTAAGATTTGTATGTCACTCTTCTCTATACAATAAGGAAGAATCTTGTCTCCTGACTCCTACCATGAAGTTCACTGCTAAGCAAGAGGCTGCAGAATGCGTTTACTCTCTCGTCAGGTTTTTCTTTGTTTTATAATTTTTAAGATTTTTAAGACCTGCTATCACCTCTCCAACAAATTTCACCTCATTTTCCTGAAGTTCCTTTTTCCTCCTAGTAGTTTCATTATTTTCTGTCAAAGAATAGAGAATAAGAAAAGATGTTCTGTATTTTTTTGTCTAGTTATCTTGTGCTACTTGATAACTTTTTATACATTTAAATATGTTTTCAGTACTTCACACAAATTACATCTATACTTTTTGAAAAGCTGTAAGTATAACATATACATATATTTATATATGATTAATATATCAAATCAAAATGCAGAACAATGAAATCAACTGAGGTGCTTCATCTGTGCCTTCTCTGTCAATATGACCCTCCCGGGGCAGCCACTGTTATAAATTCCACTACCTATATTTATGTTTCTTATCAATGACTTCATACATTTGTCCTTTGTTCTCTTTACACGTGTGCTGTTTGCAGAGTTGCATAAGACCGTTAAAGCATGGTGCCTCAAAGTGAGTGAAAAGTGAGCTGAGTTCCTAGACCATGGGGGATTAGCCCCGCCCTGCTCTGGACAGGAGTCACCCCAGACAGTCTTGCAGGGACATGAATACTGAGCGTTTTCTGACCCTGAGGATCAGGGGTACAAATTGGAATTGTATGGTGAAAGTGACAAGAGATTTGTATGCCACTCAAGAAGTCAGTCAAAGGCAATTTACAGAGTACAAAAAAGAAAAAAAAAATATGGTGCTGTGTTCTTCTCTTTCCAAAGCTGTCCTAGTACCTGCTTACTAAGGTCTTGCCTAGCTCTCATGTTTCCAGTGATTATATTCTTAAGAATAGAAGGCCAGGCAAATAACTCAGTGGACTAAAGCCCTGCTGAGGCAGACACAGAGGCCGGGGTTCTGTCCCCAGCCTGCCATGATGTTGATTAAGACTGGTTGTGGTGGCACATGCCTGTAATCCCAGCACTTGGGAGGCTGAAAACAGGAGGATCACTACAAGTCCAATCTGTGTTGTGAGACCCTATAGACTCTGTACTAAATACATTTTGAAAAAAATAGTGGTGTCCTCTCACTCTTTGCTAGACATTTGATACTTTTACAACTGTTGAAATATAAAGCCTTTAATAGATCAATATCTAGATAACACCTTTTAATTATATTATATCCCACAGATCCTTTTCTGAATTTGTGCAGGATTCCTCATTTCTGTGTTTCAGGGATTTTTCTTGTATGCTTATTTGTCTTTACTCTGAGCCCCAGGATTCTCCGCAAGTTTCATGGTTTGTTTTCCTGTTCATGTGCTCAAGTACCATCAGAAATGGCAAGTATGAAAATGACAAAAATGGTGATGGAATATCTTATTTCTCTTTTCTCCTTTTGTTAAGAGAATCATACAAGCTATTTTCATCAAGAGAATCGCTCCCACATAATTCTCCTTCCCTATTCATCAAAGGCCATCCAAATGGAGCCCAGTGGTCCGTGCACTCTCCTATATCTCTAGCTCATGGTTTTCTTTGGCCCTGAATTCATATATACACTTTCTAAGAGAGTATCTGTAATATTTTTGGCAATCTCTCTGGCAATGTAGCTTCTAGATTTTCTGGTCACTTAAACATATGCAGTTGTTCTTTTTAATGCCCTTGTCTCTCCTTTTGCCCTCCAGGGAAATATGACCCCCAGGCTCCTTCAGCCACTCAGGTCCATTCCCCACACACAACATGTCATTATGTGAAAGTGCAAATCTTATGTGAAGTCACTGCCAAAATCCAGCTCGTAATTTGCAGTTTACTCCTTTAATAGCCTGATTCCAATCCTTGGCCCCAGGAAGACTTAGAATGTCTGGATTTTAACATTCGTTCACAACCCTTGTTTCCAGTCATGTCCCCCATCTCATGGTTCTGTCTAAATTCTTCAATCTGTCATTACACGTTCTGGGTCCATAGCTTCTCAAGTGCCATGAACATCCCTCATTTAATAATGCAGTCTTTCTCCAAAACATCAACATTTGTTCAAGTCATCTATCTTGTACCTCTGTACCTATGTCAGTGTGGTCAAAAGTGGCCAGAGAAAAAGTCACAACCTCATTGGCAGGTCTTACTTTAAATTCATGTTCACTAAGCTCAAATGAGAAGTATTTGCTAGCATTAGGCTATAACTCCCTCAATCTTCTTTACCACTGCAATATATCTTCTCTCCATACCTTTAATCTTTCTCTATACTTTATCTTAGAGCTTATATCTGATATTTTCACTTCACTGGGAAAATAGAGTCAAAAGAAGGTCTATCATGGTGTCCCCTTTCTAGTCTATGATGAGGAATGCTATCCACACATATAACAAAGGTTAAGTCCTTCCCCTTCACTTCTTAACTGGATCATCAATGTATCTGTAAGTTTCTTTCTCTTCCTCTTGCCCTAAGTATTTCTAACATGCTTCTATAATTCCTATCTTTGAAAAGGCCATCATTTGTTCACATTTCCTCCTAAAATTCTCTCATTTTTATTCTTTTCTTTTTTCCTTCTTTCATTTTTTCTTTTCTCTCTCTCTCTCTCTCTCTCTCTCTCTCTCTCTCTCTCTCTCTCTGTCTCTCTTTCTCTCTCTAGTGGAACAGGGGATTGAACTCAGGCCCTTGTGCTTGCTAGGCAAGCATTTATTCTACTGAGCTATCTTCCCAGCCCCTCATTTTCAATCTTTACAGAAAAATGGCTCCTTTCTTATCTTTCCATTCTTTTCACTACTGTGAATTTTTTGCTTCTGTATCCACAAAGATTGTACCTGTCAAGGACATAGATGAGTCCTTCATTAGTATATGTAGTAATCATTTCTCATCAGTGACTTACCTGACCCATCAGCTGCATTGTATACCTTCATCTGGGAAACTTATCTTCAGCTGACATCACACTAGACTTACATCTCTCATGACTCTATGGATGCTGTGTTTACTCTTGCTAGTTCTTCTCGCTGGTCTTTCCTACCAACCTTCCTCAAGGCTCAGCTTCTGGTCATCTTCTCTTTTTTATATACTCAATCACTCCCATTCATAGCTTGAAATACCATGTACATTCAATGATTTAAAGTTTTTATATTCATTCTTGACTATTCTGTTAAGTGTCAGAGCTATGCCATCAAATCATTATTATTATTATTATTATTTTGGTGGAACCGGGGATTGAACTCAGGCCCTTGTGCTTGCCAGGGAAGGGCTCATTCTACTGAGCAATCTTCCAGCCCCATCACCAAATTATTAATGCCCAGTTGGTCTTTCTACTTTTATCTCAATATTAGTATAACTATCCTCAAATCTATTTGCAAAACAAACCAAATCAGTCTTGAAAAACAGAAAATTTTAGAATGTTTCTAGGTATCCATGAATATTGTATGGAGAGTAGAGATTTTCCACACACTTACTGCCCTTTCATAAGTAGCATCCTCTGGGTACCATCCCCCACAGACCTGTGCACTTTTATACTTACTGAGTCTACACTGACATGCAATCACACACAGCCCTCTGGGCCTTAGCAGTGTTGCATAGTCTATGAATTTGGCCACATATTCACTGTTCTGCATACACAGATCATTTCACTGACCTATGCATGTTAGATCTGAGGGTTTATATCCATGTACCTTCCTTTTAATTTTGCTGCAAATCTAAAACTTTTATATAAAAAGACTGCACAAATTGTTACTAATCTATTCTTATTAATTTATAGGGTTTTACATTGAAAGTAAAGTTTTAGTAGGGCTGGCCAAAAAGTTCAGCAGATAAAAGTGGCTGCAAGCAGGCACACTGGCTGGGGGTTCAATCCCCTGGAGTGCCAGTGCCAGCCCCGCCCACAGGGCATGCTGCGACAGCGATTGAGACTAGGCATGATGGCGTATGCCTGTAATCCCAGCTCTTGGGAGGCTCTAAACAGGTTGATCACTATAAGTCCGTTCTAGTTTGAAACCCTGAACACCCTGTAAATCCTTCCCTAAAATACAAATAAATAAATAAATTTTACTGACTAGTAAGAGTAAAACTTATAAAGTATACAGCAATTTGACAAATAAAACATAATAATATATTTCTTAATTAGTCTTTTAATCTTTACTTATTTCAGTGTTCAAATTTTTGTCTTGTTCAGTTTCTGAGGTTTTTTTATGTATTTAGTACAGGATGTACAGGATCTATGGGGTCTCACTACATAGAGGGACTCTTAGTGATCCTCCTGTATACAGCCTCCCAAGTGCTGGGATTACAGGTGTGTGCCACTATGCCCAGTCTCAATCGCTGTCTCAGCATGTCCCTGGGACTGATCCGGCATGGCAGGCTGGGGATTGAACCCTGTCTGAGTCATATTTTGAAGTGACTTCCTATTCAAAGTTTAACCATTCTTCCAAGGTTTTTCTTTATGTACAATTGAATATATTTTCCGTGCTAGTTTATTTTTACATATGGTGTGATGTTGGAATCAAATTCATTTTTGCTCTAACTCACAATTACAGCAGCAGTTATGACAGTGTCACTTACTCAGCTTTTTTCCCCCCTCGGAACTTGGGATTGAACTCACACCCTTGTGCTTGCCATGGAAGTGCTTATTCTACTGAGCCATCACCCCAGCCTCTACTCTACTCAGCTATTCATTATGTCTCCATTTATTGGAGACATTGCCTTCACAATATCCTCATATGAGGTTGGCAGTTTTCAAGCTGTAACATCATCCATGAACCAATGACACATAATTGCAGTGGATTTAAAGTATGTATTTAACAGTCAATATAGGTAGTATTCATTCATCAATGTGTCCACAATGATCCAGAGTATTTGTGCAAGTGTCTTTTTCTTTATGTGCTTAGACTCAACTTGTTCTAATTTGACATTACAGTGGTACAGGTTATAATTACTTCAGTTAAAATGCTAGACAAAGACTCATTTGCCATTCCCTTCTTAAGGACAATTTTAATTGTATCTCATAATTGTATCTCAAAACTATCTCCCAAAACATGAATGTATATATAAATTGCTAAGTCTCAATCAGTTAGTGTGTTTGCAATATTGACTCCCCCATTTTCTATGTAACCCTGAGTAAACTCTTTCACTTCTTTAACTTTCACTCTCTTAACCTATAAAAAGAAGGTAGATTTAGAAAAAAACTTTACTACCTTTACTGGAAGAAATAAATCATATTATGCATATCAGTACCACACAGTAAATTTTACACATCATTATTTCTCAGGGAAGAAGCCAAAAAAAAGCATAATAAAAAGTTCTTCTAGTTATTTTTATTTTGATATTCATATAAACTAAGAGGAGATTATGTAGATAATCTTCAGTGTTGTGAATTCCATCTTCTTAAATTACATATTTGCTAAACTACATTTGTTATCCCACAATCATTGCTTAGCACTTTCATTCATAAAATGGCACACATGCAGAGCGGTATCCCAGCTGAGAGACAACAAAGCTCTGTTCTGCCTTCTGTAAACACACATCCTTTGTATGGTGTATTGAGTCCTGCATTTTTTATTTGTGTGATTTCTGCTGGTGGCTTTGTTGTTTACAATGACCCAGAATGCTAGCGTGCTCATGAATACATGTGCATGCACTGTTCATGAGTGCAGGCAGACTGCACAGTGTGTCAGGGGATATCTGTGTGCTAAATGAATTTTCTTCAGATGTGTCCTTTAATGTTTGCCCAGAGTTCAATGTTAGTAGACCAGGAGTTACACATCCAGAAAACAGAAGAAGAAATTTGCAAATCTGTACTTGAGACTGCCCAGGGAATTGTTATAGTAATAGTTACAGTGCATGAGAAAATTATGGAAAGGTGAGAACATTGCTAAATTTTTTGCTTCATGAGTTGAAGATTGATTTATTAAAAAAAAATCAGTGAAGGGGACAGTATCATTTTAGGCTAAAATCCAAAGGAATTTATGATCACATTACCCAGCATTAGAGAAATGGCAGCCCTTCTCTGTTATTATAAAAAAAATCGACTGGGTAATCAGTAATATATAAGAAGTTTACTTATTATACCATGCAATATTAAATAGAAACACACTTGAAACAAAGTTATTTATTTATCAGCTGATGGAAGTGTTCTGACCAGAAGATTGTAGGGACCTAACGTTATATTTCTCCTAGGAGCAACGGCTCCACAGTCATTGATTCACTGTTAATGATAGCATTACAGAACACAACTAAGATGAGCAACAAAATCATATGTACCTAACTCTTGTTGCATAGGTCCTCTTTACCTTGGTCTTAACCATCCAGTAGAAAAGTATGAAGACGAAATATAGGAAATAAAGCCATGCTGTTAAGTTGAGCTGTGGGGGACTCAGGTCAATCATTTCTGACATTGCCAGTTAAACAGAAGACCCAATGCTATAATGGGCTACTGGACTCTTTTAGAATATTTTGCTGAGTTTACACACCTATAATATTCAATAACGGAACTTAGAAAAAATGGGGTATACCGATGAATGTCCATTTTGTATCTGTGTATTCAAAGTGGTTAGGATAGATATATAGTTGCATTCTCTTAATGAATGGAGGGATTTGTTCTAATGGTGTTTGTAAATAGGATCACAAGTCCACTTCTTGTACAGCGTATACTGAGAAGAATATATGCAGTGTATTATTTGTTGAAACTGTACTTCCGATTAGATTTGAAACTGTCTCATTGCTATCTATTTATCAATAAAACTTTGAAAAAAATCATATGTACCTAACATTTATAAATAATGTCCCAAATAAGAGTGTTTAAAACTATTCTAAGCAATAGCGTCTCTTCCAAAAAAGGCAGAACAAAAAGTTTAACACTCAATCTGACCATCTTATATCATATAAGATCCTGTTATAGCTCTGTAAATATCTTGCCTGACTTAGAGTAACACAGTATCATTTTCCTTCTTTTTGTTTCTTATCTTTTTTATTCTCTTACAATGAAATAAGACTGTATCCATAAATTCTGCCCATCCATTCCTCACAGAAATATTGTAAGTTAAACACTGAAATAAGTATTAGAAATATAATATAAATATCACACAATCTTTCTGGCATTAAGAATCAGCAAAATTATTTTCAATTGATGGCAGACAATTTCAATGAAGTCTACCTTTTTTGTAATAAAAGGAAGAAGTAAAATTAAAGAAAATAGAGAAAGTGTCACAAGGATATTTTTCTACTATGGAACTCCCTAACAGTGCTTGACTTTGGATATTCCTTAATGGTAAAAGGAACAAATCCTGTTTGAAATTTATCTGTTTGGCACTTTAAGTTTTGAACATTTGTATTACTCTTCAAAAATACATTCATGTTTTGTTTTTCTGCTTGTAAAGTAGTATAATGTTCAATGTAGAACAAACAGAAATAAGAAGAAAGAGAAAATTACCAATAATGATTCATATATGTTAAAAATTGAGTAGTTGAATTTCATTAATGGTATTTGAAAAAAAAATTTGATTTCTTATATTTATTAAAACAGCAATAAAATAATACTTTGTTCCAGTCTTACATATGAGAGATCTGGTAGAAAACACAGCTGAGGTAGGAAAAAAGACAAGCTGCAAAGTTTAAAACATGAAATTCAAGCGATTTTATTCATGTGACAACATATTACATCAAATATTTTATTTGCTTTTCATTATTTAAGAAAATGGTCTCTTGAGAGCTATTAAAATTAAAATGTGCTATTTTCAATACATTTATGTGAAATTCTTTATGTAATATATTTTATGAGGATATTTATTCTTTCCCCAAGGAAAGGTGTGGGCTGGATATAAAATGACTTGATAGGGATCTTAGACTTTATCTAGTAAGTAATAGAAATGTTCTGATACTTTTAGTCAGTAAAGTGGCCTCATCAGAAATGAGTTATAGATAAGTTTGGCAGTGACGAGATAAACAGAGTTACAGAGACAAAATCAAGCACAAGACTTATGCAATCTTTGGTACAGTTGATATGAGACAATCATTGAAACAGGACAATAGCAACGATAGAAATAGAGATGATAAAAATGAGAGATGCAAAAATGATACACTGAAGTTGGAATCTTAAAGACTATCATCACTATTTGCACATGCTTGTATAATCTTTTAAATTGCAATTAGAAAATTGAGGTTTTTAGCTTCTTAGCTCAAAACATGTTTTATTCCTTAAGTAATATTGTCAGGTTTTTCAGCGAGGCAGAGAAGCAGAAGTAAAAGAATGAGAGGGGGCATTACTGCCATTGAGGAGGACAGGGAGAGGGTCTGGGGGAGGTGGGAGTCCTCTGACCTGAGACAGGGAGGTTAGGGTTTCAAGGACTTTTGCTGGGGTGGAGTTTGAAGGGCAGGTTCAGTCACATGCGAGGAGCTGCCTGGGGCTCCCTCGTGTGCATGGGACTGGTACCCAGGCTGTGGTAGGGAAGAAGGAGGAAGTGCTCACTGGGAAGATAGGCTGTTGTTTGGGGATTCAGCCACGTTGAATCAGGGCTGTGATAATTCAGTAGTTCATACCTGGGCTGGAACCTATCAGATATTACAGTCTGGATTCCTGCAAGAAGACAAATTCACACCATTTGTCACACCAAATGCTGGCATTCATCTCAAAAGTTCCTTTGGGGTTCTACCCATCATTTCTCTTCTTAACTCTGTGGCTACCACAGTTAGACTGGCTGTGTCCTGGACTCACTGGCTAGCAATTTGAAGAAATTAAAATGAATTTTGTAAATTGTTTGCTTTGGATCTGGAAAGTTTCCTTTGTGTTACACAATTTAAAATTTTGCAAATCATATACTATGCATTACAGATAGATTCATATTTAGATCTTGATATTTCGGGGGGAGAGAAACTCAGAATACTACCTAAGGCTACAATTCTCTTTAAAATTGCTGCGCTGTGGTACATGGTGTATGTCATAGAAGACAGAGTGCTATGAAAGAACCTCATTGGAATAATTTCAGGAAACAGATATAATAAGCTGTCCTCTATAGTTTTTCAGTTAGCTAGAGAAATGAAGCAGGATAATATCTATTCAGTCTTTCCCCATCAGTAAATTGAATGTTCTGAGAGTTTCCATGTCCTTAAATCTTACATATTATCTACTCCTAAATGAGTATCTTCGTTGAGGAACTCTTAATTCCCTTCCTTCACTAAAGAAAAAGCAGCAATCATTTATCTTCCTAATCTTTGTCCTCAGCCTTAAGCCAGAATACCTTGAGTCTGACCTCAAGGTGGATGTGGTTGAGAATCAAGCCATAATTGTAATGGTCTCACTGAGCTCCCAATTTAGAAAAAAGCCAGCAAGTTGATTTAGTCATAAAACATCATACCGTGCAAGAGAGCAGTATGCAAACCATGAAAATCTCAACCTTTCACCAGGAAAGAGTCACCCCATGGAACTCCTTATCCCACTTCAGGCATTAGAAATGAGCCCCTACTGCTTGGTGGCTTCTCTCCATTCCATGGCCAGAGATTATCTTAATGGGATCACTTATGTTTTAGGCTTGCTCATTAAGAGAAAAACTCATATTGCTCAACAGTCTGAGATTTGTTTTGCTTGGTAACTTTAAGCTTACCAACCCTAGAATTAAAATGAAAGAAGGAAGAATTGGAAGTGAACATTTTATCACATTATTTATTCAGAACGAAGATGCATTCAGCTACATTAAGTTCCACATTTGCCAGAACATTTTCAAATATAGCAAAATAAAATCAATAGTCTTATTCATATGCATTAATAAAATGTACTAATAAAAGATAAACAAATTAAGTAAATTATTCTTTAAGAAACACCCTCAATCATTAGCATAATCTTCTCTTTGTTAAAGTGAACTATTTAACATATAAAACTGAAAGTCTGACTTATTTCATTCATCTCTGGGTTTATATCTAGGAAGATGAAATTATAAAATAAGTACCTTTTCTTTCTGGCCATGCTTATGAGGTTTCCTTAGGTGTCCTTTCTCTCCTGTTTGTGCCTTTGTAAAATGTGATCATTTTTCCAAAAAATGAGCATATTTCTTGTCTTCATCTTTATTGAGTTCTAAAATATTTTAAGGTATGGGTGTATTTTCTTTTTTCTTCCAAGGAGAAAATGGTGAATAATTTTATTATTTGTCACAAAAAATATAAAACATATGCTAAGGAAAAGAGATAAAGAAGACTAAATGTATGTTTGGCACTGTTGTTCATGCATTCAGTGTTGAAAACTTTGGTCAAAATTGTGACATGGTGTGGTACATCTTACTGTAACAAAAATAAAACATGATTATAGTACAATAACATCCTTAATTCCTAATGCCAAAGAATTCATTCATACAAATGTGTGTGCAACATCTGTAATCTCATTTATCTTGTATCCCAAAGCAGCAAGCATTAGCTTCTTAATTATACAGGAATTTAATAGACACAAGCAGTACCTGTGTGAAAGTTGCTCAGTTTCCAGGAGGCAAGGGAGCTAGGGCTGAAGATCCTCCATCTCAGAAACTGAAGTCCTAAACCCTTACCTATGCTGCTTCTGAAAAATATTTTAAAAAAACAATAGTTATGCAGATTATCTTGAACACCAGCAAAGAAATAGTTCAACTAACTGGAACATTAAGGAATCCATTCTAGAGGAAAGATCTGAACTGAGCCATTTGTGAATGAATGAGAAGGTACCCAAGATGTCGTCTAGCAGATGCGCCTATGCCAAGTCGGCGAAAATGTCACGGTTGTCCTGGCTTTCAGACAATGAAGCAGCTCATAGAGGTGAATGAGCAATGGAGTAATGTTTTGTGTAGACCTGACTAGCTTCCTCAAGGAAAGCATGGAGCTTCGTTACCAAAAACCTCTTAGGCGATGCTGGACAGTCTCGCTAATTGCGATGCAGAGCATCAACCCTCATACCCCCCTTGTGCCCTTGAGGGAAGAACAAACAGCAAGGCCATAAAAAAGGCCTTCAGGTTTAAAGAGGCCCATTCCTGTGCTAATGTAGATGAGGTACTACCAGGGCAGAGTTCCCTCACCTGGCACCTGGATGGCTGCTCTTTCCACCTGCTACCTTTTTTTTTTCTTTTTTTTTTTTTTTTTTTTCTGTGTTTAGGACAGGGTTTGCAGGGTCTCACTACACAGATCCCACTTGTAGCGATTCTCTTGTTTTAGACCCCCAATTGCAGAGATTACAGGCGCGCCACCACACCCAGTCTCAATCAGTCCCTGTCTCAGCATGCCCTGGGGTAGGGCCGGCACAGCAGGCTGCTATGCTCGGCCTGAGCAGGCGCTTTAGTCCACTGGGCTCTCAGGCTGGCCCTCCACCTGCTATTCTTTTTCTTAAGAATATGCATTTTTATTTCTGAAGTGGTAGTTTTCTTTTCTTTTATTTCTCATTAAACTTTGTTTTAAATGGGTCTCAAAATTCTGTGACAGAATCTTGGTCAACTTGTTTCCTTTAAAAAAAATTGATTTTAAAAACTAATAACTTAGAGGCTGGGGAGATAGCTCAGTAGAACAAGCGCTTGCCTGGCAAGCACAAGGGCCTAAATTCAATCCCTGGTTCTGTGAAACAAAAAACAAACAAATAAAAAAAATAATAATCACTTAAAAGCGGTCACACGCGCGCGCGCGCACACACACACACACACACACACACACACACTCTCAACCCAAAAACATGGTCCACAAAACATTCTTCTTTCCTTCTGAAGGTTTTATGATGCATTGTTATCATTAACTAGTCTTTCACTATTAAATTTAAATGGCCAGTCTTCTGCCTTGAAGTAAGGTGTTTCTTTCATTTGTTTGTGTTTTTTCTGTATTTTAGGGAAGGGTCTACAAGGTGTTCAGGGTCTCTCTACTAGATCGGACTCAGTGATTCTCCTGTTTACAGCCTCCCAAGTGCTGGGATTACAGGTGCATGCCACTATGCCCAGTCTCAATCACTGGCTCACTATGCCCCGGGGATTTAACCCCTGGCCCCCACACCTGCTTGCAGGCACTTTAATCCGCTGAGCTATTTGGCTGGCCATAAGTAGCAGCTTTAAATTCAATCATTCCACATTTATTTTCATACCAGATCCTGAAAAGCAAAGAGGACTGCAGCCCAACCTGAACTATGGAAAAGCTTCCATCCTGGTGGAAGAGAACGTTCAGTGGAAGTTAATGGCAGCATCATGTTGAATGCGGTATAAATAGCGGTATGACAAAGTAAAATAAAGACCTCAGAGTTCGGGAAAAGGTTGCCCAAAGCGGTCACATCGGAGACACTAACTCACGGGAGGGTTTGCACCCTTGCTGCCTCGAGAGCTCACCTCAGCCCCATTGCATTAAGTGTCGTCCCCTGTAGCCCCGTAGCGTTGTGTCATTCCTCTCCCTACACCTTACCCTACAAGGCTGATCTGAGTGAGTTTCACCTTTTGATGGTGTGGCTTTGGGTTTTAAAGGAGATGGAGATGTTTGTAAGTTTAAGTCAGCTCAAGTAGGCACTATATTTGGCATAATTTTAGGTCCAAATTTTACATCTCTGCCTCACAGCAAAGAAGGAAAAAAAGCAATATCGATAGAAGCTGATATTGGCATATCTGGCTTAAAACTAGCTGGGAGGAAGCCCTATACCACAATAAATATCTTTTAAAAGCATAATATAAATGTAAATGATAATTTTATGAACTAAATGGAGATACTAATGCATTTATGGCCGGTGTCAAGAGTTCATTGATAATAGTTCTATACATCGTGCTGTCTTGAGTTCAGACAATCTTATTATAAGTAATATTATAGATTTTTCTGGATAACAACCAGGAAGAACATATATTCTTATTGTGGGTCAGAGCACATAGTTCAGAGAAATTATATGTGCTATCTTATTATTGGGGCTTAGGTTGAATAAGCATTTCACTAGTTTTATAAAGAAATTAATTTTATTGATTTGAAAACTAAACCTAGACAAATTTAGCAAGTAATCCTCTTGAAGTTCAAACTGAGTTTTACTTAGAAATTAAAGCACACTAACTTACAGTGATATTATTATCAATGATAATATTGTAAAATATTTGAGACAAAATATGCTTATATTTTAGAAATGGGACTTGTTTTTCTAAAACATGAATAGAATGAGTTATTCTAGGTACATTATAAGACCAATCATACATAATAGTTCTTATTTTCCAGAGCAAGCTAGTACCCTGTGTCATTGGTTCTTTAATTAGGAAAGAAATCCCCATCCTAGCATTAAAAAAGAAAGTTCTGGGGGTTCTATGAGATTCTGTGAGTGGCTGGGTCCAGGAAATCAATTTGTCACTTTCAGCACCCTAGATATCAAACACACTCCTGTAGTTTACTCCTAAACACATTGATATACTACTCCTTGGAAGTCCTCTTAACATGTATTTTTCTTGGATGCTTGAGTCCATTCTCTGAAAGATCTGAAGTTTTCTCCAGAAGTAAACCTAGTTGAGACTTTTTAGAAGATGATCTGGACTTCATACCTTCATTCTCTTATCTTCCATCAGTGTGTACTTTATCCATTATTTTAGGATGCTGTCACACCAGGGATCACTAACTTTTCTAAACTAGGTTTATTTCAACTCACCAAACAAGAATTATATCAACATCTGAGGAATCAAACCCCACAGATGCTGCTATCTCTCTCTTCTCCATCCATTAAAAGCTAAGAAAAGTCCAAATGTTCATAATGTTCTGCTTTATCCTTCTCTAAAACTAGATTTTGTTGTTGTTGTTAAATTTTGAGCAGTCTAGGAGCCATTGCAGCTGACATATGTGCTGGTCATGGATATAAACATAAAGTGTTTTTTCTAAAACCTACCATGCAATCCTGAGATTGTCTGATGATTTACCAAAGGTAGTAGTTCTCCTCACTTTTATCAGGTGCTATAGATCTAATGACAATACTATTAGCTTATATTAGCTCATTTTTCACTACTAAAATGAAACACTGGGGCAGGTTATTATATAAAGAAAAAAGATATATTTTGGCTTATTTTTAAAGGTACAAGATCAAGTGCCCATATCTAGTGATGGTTTTTTGTTGGAAGAGCCTGGAGACAGCCCACATCACCAAATGGCCAGAAACAGAAAGTACATTTTCTCTTGTTTTTGTGTATTCTCTCCTTCTCTCTCTTCTTATGAAACCATCAGCATTCAATCACAAGACTTCACTCTAATGATCTATTCTATTCCGAATCACTTCCCAAACCCACTCTTTCTAAGCACCATAGTCCAGTGATGGTGAACTTGTTTGAGTGTTTAATGATAACAAACAGCTTACTATGACATGTGCGCTGTAGGCTCACCACCACTGCCATAGTTCAGGGAAGTTTCTGCTTTTATGATACAGGCAGGTAAAATTAGAATAAGAGAGAAATAAAAAAGAAAGAAGTGTATAAGAAATTAAGAAAATGAAAAGGAGAAACAATTGAAAAAAGGAGACTAAACAAATTAAAGCATTAATTGCTTCTTTCCATAGACCAGCAGAAATGCACAGTACAGTTGTCCAAACCATCCTGCTTACATACATAGATAAATTTGTTTCCCCCACTCTCTTTCTTGTCCTTCTCAATTCAGTAACACTTTCATTTTTAATAAGATCATTCCCTTTTACCAGTGTCTATTGTACCCTTCAGATTCCATTTTTCTCTTTCAGGTATTCACACTAAGGAGACTTTTTGGGGCCAGGGA
The DNA here is from genome assembly GCF_000260255.1 of Octodon degus. Classification (NCBI taxonomy): domain Eukaryota; kingdom Metazoa; phylum Chordata; class Mammalia; order Rodentia; family Octodontidae; genus Octodon; species Octodon degus. The sequence continues at coordinate 4,725,571 of NW_004524697.1, read as the reverse complement.
GAAGGCTCAGTAGAATAAGCGTTTCCCTGCCAAGTGCAAGGACCTGAGTTCATTTCCCGGTTCCAAAAAAAAAAAAAAAAAAGACTTTTCTTCTTGATAAAATTACACTTTCTCTTCCTTCATCTTACCTGCCTGAAACTTTAACTTACAAACTTTTCTTTTTATGGGAGAATAGTTGGGATCAGAGGACAACCGTGGTCATCTTCCCACTATTAATTTCATGCTCTGAGCTACATTGGTGTTCAAATACTTGACTTTCTTTTTTACAGTGATTGAAGTGGCCTGGTTCTCATTCCTCCTCTGGTGTTCAGGACACGACCACTTGTCCGTTCAATAAAGTTCCTACACCATTCTTTTCCTCCAGCATTTCCTCTTTTCTGCCAGGTCAGAATTAAAATACAAATTAGAATTTGTTCCATTGCATATTAAACATGTTTTAATACCATATAATTTACAATGCTCATGTACTCCTACAAATTTTTGACAAAAGCATAGAGCTTATTCTTCTGAAAGAATTTCTTTTAAAAATTGTCAATGCTGGTTAGTTATACTCTTCCAATCCCATCAACTTTCTCCAAATATATTCCTATTCCTACTACTTCACAGAATTATCACCTTCCAGGTCAGCTATAACCTATATCTTGTCAAATTTAATGGCTGATATTTTGTGTTTAACATATTTGTGATGTGACACTTAGTTAACATTATTATCTCTTCTTAAATACAAGAAATATTATCTTCTCTGGGTTTCACAAAACTCCAAATATCTTTATTTTCTACATATCATACTGGGTATGCCTTGATCACTTTTACTGGATATTTTTTTCCACCAGAACTCTAAGCATTATATTAGCCAAGGAATTCCTAGCCTATTATTGATTCATCAAACCCTTTCAAAAGCAGTTGTAGTAACTCCCAGGTTGTAACCTGTAAGAACTCTAGTGATACCTGAACTAAGCATTATAACTCAGAACACTTTCCATATTCCACATTAATATATAAAACGTCCTAAAGGACATCTTAATTTTTATGCTTCACAGAAAACTCCAGGCTAATATGACTGTAATTAAATTATTTATTTCAACTGCCTCCTCCAAACCTACTCCTTGTGCCGTAAGTCCTGTTCATTATTAAATGTAGCTGCCATGCATCCAGAAAAATAAATCATACAAACAAACCTTCATCCCACTCGGTGCCTTCTTCCTGTGTGATCCCGTAATGACTCCTTCTCCTTCTCAGCACATCCCCTCGTAGGACCACAGACCTTTGCCAACTCTTACTGAACTTCTATGACTACAGTTCAATTTCATTCTGCCCCTCCCCCGTCCTTATGCACACAGGACCAGGTGAAGGGGCTCACCTATACATCAGAGTATATTATCTCCTTAGTGTTCTGGTGCCTTCTTGTCTCCGTCACGTTAAATAATTGGCCACCATCTGTGAACTTCTCTTGCTCTCCAACTTCATTCTTCTCTCCAGTACTGGGAAAATTGCCTTTCATGTTGGTCTCATGCTTGCTTTTCAATGACCTGAGTTCATTCCCTTTTCACAGATTTAGCCTTGTAGTTCATTTGCACATAGCATTGTTTCCTGAGGTGTTTTTTTTTTTTTGTTTTGTTTTTGTTTTTTTGGCTTCCTCTTTGTTATGGTTCAACAATCAACTTTAATATTGATTTTTTTCCTAGAGGTCTTTCCTAGTCATTCTTCCTAATGTTGGCATATTTAATCTTTGAGAGCACATGACACTATTTCCTTGGGAGGGGTGTGGAGAAGGTTATTTGCGCTTTGCTCTTGTAGAGACATTCTAGATAATATAGAATTTGTTTACTATAGCTCCCCAACCCAAAGCTGTACTTAGCACAGAAGGTGGGCTGAAGGGTCCAGATACAGGTTAGTATTCTCGATTTGCAATATGAAGTGAGCATGCAAGCATAATTGCTGCAAAGAAAGATTCTGAAGGTTATTTAATCAGCACTGAATGTTCTATGTTGGGTATTGTTCCAATTTTATCTTCTGGGAAATGTACATAGAGCTTTTATTCTAGTTTAAGTATAATGGGCACAATTTGTTGATCCTATTCATTTCCTATTTTTAAATTTACTAGGACATGGAGTGAAAGATTTGACTGCAGGTTTTGCAGAGAAGTCACTAAGTCAAAGTAAATGTTTCTATAATAAATTATTTATACTAGTTTCTGCTAGTAGTTCCTAGCTTTCATAGCAGCCCACAAAGACCATTTTAATCTTTATAGCTAAGACCTTCAGATTTTTGGAAAGGAGGAAAATGTTACATAGCAACATATTTAAATACATTTAGAACAAAATATATGTATATATATGTATTCAATATATTATTAAATATATTGTATATTAAAATATATTACAATTAAATACATTTATAATTTAGATATGTAACATTTAAATATAATAATGTAATAAATTTTACATTTATTTATTTGGGGCAGAGATTCCAGAGCCTGATATAAAATGATATGGACTAGGGCCGGCCAAATAGCTCAGTAGATTAAAGTGCCTGCAAACAGGCTCAGGGATCAGGGTTCCATCTCTGGGTTTCCCATGCCAGCCCCACCCCTAGAGCAAGCTAAGACTGCAATTGAGACTGGATGTGGTGGCGCGCACCTGTAATCTCAGCTCTTGGGAGGCTGTACACAGGTGGATCACTATGAGTCCGATCTACAAGAGAGAATCTGAACACTCTGTAAACCATTCCCTAGAATACAAAAAAAAAAAAAAAAAAAAAAAAAAGATATGGACTAATTCAAAGAAGCCAAGAATGATGGAAATAACAAAGTGCCTGCTTAGGCAGACTTAGGGCCAGGATTCAATCCCCAGCATGCCATCCTGCCCACCCTCCTGCTCCCGGGGCACGCTGGGACAGATTGAGACTGGGCGTGCTGGTGCATGCCTGTAATCCCAGTGCTTGGGAAGCTGAAAGCACGAAGATCACTAGGAGTATGACCCTGTGTAGTGAGACACTGTAGATACTGTACTAAATACATTTAAAAGGAAAGAATGTTGGAAATAGATCAAGAATCTGATCCTTTTGGTTTTTAATGATAACAGATGGATCACATGGTTTACAATGTTTGGGGGATTTAATAGCATGCATGCCACTGCTATAAGTATAATATACCTCACAGGGAAAATAATTATTAATCAATTTTAAAATATGTAAGCATAAGCATTTGTATTCAGACTCTTCCAGAATGAAATCTGCTGATGTGCCTCATACATGTGCTACCTGCTGCTGTAACGATCCGCATGTGCACAATGGGACTCAGATTCAGTGCTGTAACGCCTCTCTTAAGCACTGTTAGTTGAGTTGGGGGGGAGAGTTGAAAAGCATAAGAAGATCAAATAAGTCTATATTTGTACAGCTTTATAAAAAACTTTACTTTAAAATTGTGAAAATGAAAACAAAAGTAAATAAACAAAAAACAACAGCAAAACATAAATAGAGGCTGAGAATGACTGATGTCTGAGCCTCGCTCTTAGCTTTGCCCCTAACAAGCTACGTTTCCAGGGACATAATAGCAAGCTCTTGGACAACATTACTTTATATGCTAAGATAGGGAGTCTGAACTATACATTTTATTTTAATTTTTTAATTTTTTTTTTAAATTATTTGTGTGTGTGTGTGTGTGTGTGTGTGTGGCCAGCTCAGCCCACCAGGGGGCGGGGCTGGCTGGCATGTGGTGCTGGGGGATTGAACCGCGGTCCCTGTTCTTTGCTAAGCTTGTTCTAAGTAGGTGCTTTAGACCACTGAGCCATCTCACCAGCCCTGAACTATACATTTTATAAGATTCTTAACAAGAACAGTGATGTTCTGTGCTGCCATGGAGATTCACTCAGTGGCTCTCTCCTTTCAATAAATAAAACCATTCGCTATACTTAGAATACTCATTTAGAACTACTCCTATGAGTTTTCAAAATAGCAATACATTTTAGTAAATAATTGAAATTGTGTTCTTAAATAAGATAACATGCTTTATTCAGATAAGTTCTAGGAAGAAAATTATTCATGTTATGTACAAGGTAACTACTGATGTGTAATAATTTCTGATGAGTTAGTATAAATATCTTTTTGGATTTTATATATGAAATATATGAGCTATTGTCCTCAATAAAAGGCCCAGACTTTCTGGAAGAAGAAGAATATTAAGAGAAGGATTGGCAGCTAAATTTTCCTCAGAAATTAAATGATTATGCAATGTTAAGATCTGAGACACGGGGCCATTAGCACTATCAAATCACTACATTCTATGAATACTAATCTACCTAATGAAGGCATATTTTGGGTTGGAGAACATAAAATTGCATTAGCAGAAAGACACAGATTTTTAAAAAGAAATATATGGGAAAGATTTGACTTTCATTAAAGAAATGGAGTGCTTGAAGAGCTGTAAATCACACAACTGCTTTTCATGAAATTATTTAGGTTTAAAATTGGTTTTCTAAGAGTTACCACTAATTAAATGAGTTTTAAATGACAACTCCACCATGGTATAAACAAGAAACATAAGCAGCCACACATTCAGCTCTAACCACAAAGAACACTTGCAGTCTGTTACTCTTCTCCTTGCCTGGCTACTTCTATAGTCTGCAGTTTTTGTGAACTCTTTGAGGAATTATGATAAAAATGTAGAAAACTTTCATCATAGGAAGATGAAGGTTACAGAATGATATACCAGTACTTCAGAGATTAGTGAAGTATTTTTACTTTTATTTTTTTACAATAATTGGTCACATTTATTGAAATCTTATTATGTACCACTCACTGTGCTAAATGTGTGGGGGTTTTATTAATTTTATTGAGAAACAAAGGCAATAAGACAGTTTCAAAACCTATTAGTAGGACAGTTCAATAATTAATACATTTCGTATTGTTGTCTTCATAGTGATTATACAAAGTACAAGATACAGACATGATATCCTGTCCACAAACAATATTAGAACAAATCATTCTATTCATTGAATTAAGAGAAAGTAGCCATATATATATATCTGCTGGATGGTTAAGACCAAGATAAAGCAAGACCTATATAATAAAAAATGTAACTTTTGTATCTGGCAAGGTCAGCAAATCCCCTCATGATTTGGCCTGAAACCCTGTACCGCAGTCTGTAGAATCTTTTTCAGTGTCAGCCATGTGGATGAGTCATGGCCATTGCTTGACCAACTTTCTCTCTGTGAAAGCCTGAGAGCATGTTTTCTCTGCATGTGACTCTCCTTAGGCACACTCTACATCATCAATCACTTTCCTCTGTGGCCCCGTAATCTCCTTTATGAGAAAATTTGGGACACAACTGAGTTACATGATGTTACAGAACAGGTTTGCTTACATCCTGAGTCCTCACTGACCTTGAAAAGCTAGGGCAAAAATGTTGGCTGTTCTTGTAGCCCTTCTTTTTCTCTAATTTTTGGTCTGCAAACTTAAGTTGTTAACCCTCCAGAAGAGAAGCTTAATGATATTATTACCCTGTAACATAGGCAGTTGAGCTTAACCTCACTATCCATCTTAATATCAAACATCTTAGACATAGCATGAAACAGGTATTTTCCATCAACTATTGGTATGTTAAACTTTAAATCCCTACAGAATGTGAAGAAAAAAAAGAAATAAATATTTTTTTAAAAAATTAGAATAAATAATTACATATATTTACATGGAAATTTAGAAATCTAACCATATACAGCATTATAGCAGGATAGTCCTATGACATTTTTATAGTATTTCTTTTTATAGTGAAGACTGTAATTGATTTTTCTAATTCAACAGGCCATAGCACCTTTATGAAGGAAGCAAATATTTTCAGAGTGTTATATGACAATAACAAGTATGATGTATATTGCCAGTTCCTTCCTGTTATAAAAATAAGTGTCTGATTTCAGGTTCTTTTAAAAATAAAAATAATAAGTATACTGTGAAGACCTTCATTCACTTTAACTAATCCTTTAAAGGATGTCCTAAATGCACATGCTATGCTATGCACTATATGAACTATAGATTGTGTCCCTTCCACATTTTCCATAATGTTACAAGTATAAAATTCTTGAAAAGTCCCAATGGGCTAAATTCTATAAGAAAGCAAGTGGTCCTTGGGAGTGAGATAAAAGGGATATTAACATAATTTGGGAACGTTAGGAAAACTTCCCTATGTTTTCTCACTACATTTTTCTGATCAAATCCCACCTGCATCCTTACTGCTAAGATACAAGTAGAGCCCGAAGAGACCTCATCAGCTTCAGCCTATTATGATGAAGATCTATTTTACGATTTCAAAATCTAACCAAATCTAGAACTGCGCTAGTGTTCTTCTGTCTGTGCCATTTGTATTTGTCACTTGGATTCCCCTCCCATTGTGTGTTAGGTGTTTTGGCAGAGTCCTTGCAATCTTTATGACTTCTTAAAAATATTTATTTATTTATTTATTTGGAACTGGGGATTGAACTCAGACCCTTGCACTTGTCAAGGAAGCGCTTATTCTACTGAGCCATCTCCCCAGCCCTTATAACCACTTTTATATACTTATGAAGGATCTACTGGGACAAATTGGTGGCCAAGAGCCTGTTTTAGCCTATTCTGACCTCTCCTACACCCTGACACATCACCATCCAACTTCTGATGCTAACACTTTTCAGACTGAGAGAGCTATCAATGTAACGAGCACCAACCTGGGCGCTCAGGCAGTTCTGTGCTGTGTGGAGATGCAGCCATGCCCGTGTAGCTCTCTAGCACCATTGCTAGTTCCAGATAACCCATGCCAGGCCAATGGAAAACCCAGAATTCTTTTCATCCCTGGATGTTACATTTTAAAAGTGTTTTGTGTTGTTTTGTTTTAACATGGGAAGAAATTCTTTATTGTTAAAATAAAACATAAAATATTCAAGGTTTGTGGCAGATAGGTGAAAATATCTGGTTAGGCAAGCCAACTTACCAACTCTTACATTCCACTTAATCTAAGTTTCCACTGAGTTCTATAGAGAGTTCTCCTGTCAACACTTTCATCCCAGGGAAGTGAATCTAAGAAACACACACATACTACATAATATTTCTACAATTTACTATTTCATTACAGAATGATGACCTGGGCTATGGAGAAGTATAGAGTACTATGGATATCTCCTAGATGATACTAACTTAATGATGAGGAAAATATTCCTTAAAATTAATATATCATATATAAGCAACCGGTGGGTGATTCTATTGCCATTTGATATGAGTCACCTCTGACAAATCCCATTTTATAGTTTATCTTTCAATTTTTATTTTATATGCTTGAGGTGCAGATGATGACATTGATTGTGGTGAGTTGCCAAATGAATATAACATATCTCAAGTCTTTTTATGTCTCCTTCACCTGTCTGCTCTCCTTCCTTCCCTCCATCTCTGTCTCTCTTCCATTCACAAAATAGCTATCTTCCTATTTCCTATCTACCTTTCATTTTGCTCTTTGGTTTATTTATACTTAAGGCTTCTTATATAAAAGAAGCCATGCAATGTTTAAACTTGTGTATCTGATGTGTTTCACTTAAACTTACATTGTTACCTCATGCTGTTTTTACTTTTTACACATACATATTCTATACTGTTATTCCTCAACTATTGATTATAGAGCAAACAAGTATAAGTAATAGTTATTTTCCCAAGGGCTGGTCTATGAGAAACAAACTCTGAATCTACTGTATCTCAATCTCTTCTAAGTGGTTGACAGCTGATCTTTTCATTTCTTATTGCCAGAGATATGCTGTGCCTAAGACACTTTGCTAAGAAATTTATGGGTGAGGAACAGAGATAATGGATAATAATATTAATAATTCTATGACTAACTTAAGTATTTACTATGTACAACCCACATTCTAAGTATTTGTATTTAGTAAATATTTTGTCTTCCAATTTCTATCACAACACATATATTTTAAAATGGTCATAATTCAAAAGTTGTTAAAGTTTTTTCAAATAAAACTTAATGATGCCCAATTACTTGTATATTTTAAGGTAGAGAAATTCTATTCAACTCATAACTAAATATCTCTTACATATGAATCTTACTGTAACAATGTAAGATTATTGGTTTTAATTTTATACAATTTTACTGTTATAAAATGAAATTTCACGAAGCGAGGAAATCAACTTTATTATTTTTTTCTACTTCTTTTTTCCCATAATTTTATTGATAAACAAATAGCACTGAGACAGTTTCAACCCAAATTGGTAGAACAGTTTCAATAATTAACACATTGCATACATTCCTCCCAGTGGCTAATTGCTGTACAAGATGCAGACATGATATCCTATTTATAAACACTATTAGAACAAATCACTCTATTCATCAAGAGAATGTAACTATATATCTATCCTAACCACTTTGAATACACAGATAGAAAAATGGACATTCATCTATATACTCTTTTATTGTTAAGTTCCGTTATTTGAATATTATAGGTGTGTACACTCAGCAAAATATTCTGAAAGAGTCCAGTAGCCCATAATAGTATTGGGTCTTCTGCTTGACTGGCAATGTCAGAAATTATTGACCTGAGTCCCCTACAGCTCAATATAATAGCATGGCTTTACTTCTTATTTTTCTTTTTTATACTTTTCTTCTGGATGGTTAAGACCAAGGTAAAGCAGGACCTATGCAACAAGAGTTGTAGCTTTTGGGTCTGATAAGGTCAGTGAAATTCCCTCAGGATTTATTCTGAGGCCCTGTACCTCAGATTGTAGAACCTTTGTCAGTGTCAGCCATGTGGATGAGTCACGGCCATTGCTTGGCCAATGTGCTCTCTGTGAAAGCCTGAGAGAATGTTTTCTCTCCTTGTGACTCTCCTTAGGCACACTCTACATCATCAATCACTTTCCTCTTTGGCCCCATAATCTCCTTGATCAGAAAATTTGGGACACTACTGAGCTACATGACGTTATAGTACAAGTTCTCATATGTCCTGAGTCTTAATTGACCTTAGAAGGTTAGGGCCAAAATGTTGGCTTTCCTTGCAGCCCTCCTTTTTCTCTAATTTTGGTCTGCAAACTTAAGTTGTTAACCATCCAGAAGACAAGCTTATTGTTATTACCATACAACTTAGGCTGTTAAGCTTAATCTCACTATCTGTCTGCATATCAAACATCTTAGGCATAATATGCAACAGGTATTTTTCATCAAGTATTGATATGCTGAACTTTAAGTCATTTAGACCAGCTATTCCTCTACTGGGAATTTTCCCGGAGGATCTGAAAACATCATATCATAGGGATATAGGTGTGATTATGTTTATAGCAGCACAATTTGTGATAGCCAAATCTTGGAAACAACCAAGATGCCCATCACCTGAGGAATGGTTAAAAAAGATGTGGTATTTTTACACAATGGAGTATTATTCAGCTATTAAGAATGATAAACTCAAAGCCTTTATATTGAAGTGGATGCCACTTGAATATATACTCATAAGTGAGATAAACCAGACACACATGTGTAAATATTGTATAGTTTTCCTAGTATAAGAACTCAAAAGAAGAAATACAAATAGAAAGGTATAATACAAGTAAAAGGAAAGCAGGATCTCCAGGACTAAGTATTCAAGAGAGGGAAAGGAGAAGAGCTAGGAAACACGAATAAGTCAAGCCATACAGTTATATGTAGAAGATGGGCAAGGCAATGATCCTGAGAATCTTCAGAAGATTTTTGAATCTAGCAGTTAATTAGAAAGATTCTCATCCTGACTATCTATATATACTGATACCTGTGAACTAAGCAACTGCACCGCAGATGGTAATCTGTAATAGTAGTTTCATGCTTGGAGTGTCTGTCATTCTGGTCTTCTGAATATGGGCTGCTTGTCATGACATGCCAGTTGCTGCTATGATGTCTCTCGGATAGATGGTTGTTCAAAAAGTAGGGAGTGGTGAATGAAAGCAAGAGACAGGAAAAGGAATATTGTGGGACTGTCCTGCTTCAAGGTGGTATATGGTGAGATTTTTGGACTTATGTGTAAACATAAGGAAATCAACTTTAGAAGCATTTTTAATTTAGTCATGACAATTAAGGGAAAAATACTTGTTTTCACTTTTTGAGCTGAGGACCATAGGTCTGGACATAGTGTTAATGCAGTCTTTGATGTCATTACACTATAATCTAGTATTAAATAAACTTAAATGTTTCAGTGATTGAGGATTCTCACACAATGCTGTACTCTACTTAAGAAAATGACATTTCAGGGCCGGCCAAATAGCTCAGCAGAGTAAAGCGCCTGCAAGCAGGCTCAGGGGCTGGACTTCAATCCCTGGGTCTTCTGTGCCAGCCCTGCCCCTGGGGTGTGGTGAGATGGTAATTGAGACTGAGCGTGGTGGTGCACACCTCTAATCCCAGGTCTTGGGAGGCTGTAAACAGGCAGGTAACTATGAGTCTGATCTATGCAGTGAAACCCTGAACACCCTGTAGATCCTTCCCTAAAATACAAAAAAAAAAAAAAAAAAAAAAAAAAGACATTTCATAATTCATTTATTATGAGGTATTTTGAAGAATCTAAATGATTCTACACTTGATAATCTATTCAGGCTGAATTATATAGGAATCTTTACATAAGTACCAATAAACGGGTCTGATTATTTGATATCAGCACTTTGCATACACTTATAGTCATATATGGACTTAATAATACATGATACATATTGTGCAATTTTGTACTTAGCTTAAGAAAACCATAATTGGGGCTGAGGAGATAGCTCAGTAGAATAAGCGCTTGCCTGGTAAGCACAAGGGCCTGAGTTTAATCCCTGGTTCCACCAGAAAAAAAAAAAAAAAAAAGAAAGAAAGAAAAGAAAACTGTAATTATTTACTCAACAACTGTAGATAATAAGTTTTTTCTGAATTCTGTAAATATGTTTCATATAAAGTGACCAATAACTGAATGTAATAATATGAATTTAATAATATGTGATCATTTTAGTATGATTTCACAACATCATTTCATTCATTTCTTCTGATTTGTATTTTCTGTTTTCTACAGATTGATTTGGCATCTTACAAGTTGGTCTTTTTAAAAAAATTATTTTTTAATACAGGGTTTCACAATGCAGTTCACACTTATGGTGATTCTCCTTTCTTAGCTTCCCTAGTGCTGGGATTATAGGCACGTGCCACTACACCTGGTTCCAGGGCTGTTAGGGCATGCAGTACTGGGGATCAAACTTGGGATCTTGTGCTTGCCAGACACTTAAGCTGCAGAGCTATCTCCTCAGCCCCCAAAATTTCTTAATTCTTAGAGTATCTGTACTCATTGAAGTGACTTTGTAACAAGTATGAAAATAATTATACTTACAACTCACTAACAACACATAACTAACTCTTTTTTAATGACTTTTAAGATCATTTATGTCATGCAAGGGGATAATGGAATTACAGTTTGTCCTTTACTGTTTTCTGAGTTGATCCAGAAAAATCTCACAAAAGGTCCAAGAATTAATTCATAGCTGGAACAAAGCCATGTTATTTCATAGAAAAAGCATTTATTTAGAGATACATAAACTAACATTAACTTAGATAAATTAACATTAACTGAGAATTTGTTACTAAAATGGTATAAAATAGGCTAGTGTATATTTTCCACTTATAATTGTATTAAATAAAAAAGTCTTACTTTCTGGAATAGTAATGCCTTACGAATGTAAATTTTAAATTTACTTTTCTGTTTATTATAATTATAGCTCATGCTTTGCAGCTAGGCTGGAGTAGACAAGTAGATCATACTGCTAATTAAAGTTATATTGAATCAAAGATTTGAAATAAAAAATAGGAGCTTGGTAAAAATCATTGGCCTTTACTTTTGATTCTGGTCTACTTTTAGAAGTTAAAAAACATACTCTTATTAGAGAAAAGTCTATTCTCATAAATGTCACTGATTGATCAGTCTCTGTACTTAAAGTAAAATTTTTTTTCGCCAAAAGTGGTTCAAATGGAACAACTTCCTGTTTTCAAAGGTTAACAAAGCGAGCTAGAAATATCAATAGGATTATCTAAAGTAGCTTTCCATTATAAATTTCCTTTGAGCATTTAGATAACCACTGTCTTGTGCTGCACCATTACCTTGTTTTCTTTCATTTCTCAGAACGAATGCAGATGCCCTTGAAAAAGTCTTCAATCTTACGAGATTTGCTTTTACATTTCACTTTGCTGCAAAATGCACTCATGCTTCTTAGTAATGCTGTAGTTGATTTTAGCGTAGTAACTTTCACTTTGTGTAATTAATTGTCTGCGAGGATGTCCTGAAGTCCACTGGAAGAATCTAACTGACTAAACGTACCTTATTAATAAAATGGACTCTTAGAGTATAAAAACTTGAAAGCAATATCCTGGAATGATAAAGATTATTTCTCAGCTAAGGAGAACCAAAGTTTAGTGCTGTAAAAGGTAAAGATAATTAAAGCCAGCATATTTTCAGTTACAGCTATGACAAAATTTACTCCTGCACAGACTGAAGCAATTTGTTCTAAAGCCACTGGGTTTATTGTATGTTGGCTATTGTATAACAACTCACCATTTAGTTTAAAATATCTCTATTTCTTTGGCACATGATTCAGCTAGTCAGTAACTTGAAATAAAAACTGAAACCAGCATTGCAAACAGTTATCACAATGGCATTACATTTTCTGAATATCTATCAATAGAGAAGTCTCTTAGAATTTATAGCATAGTGACTTAAACAGCCAAATTCCACCTTGCTCTCAAATATTGGTGAGTTATTTTTTGTAAATTCACAATGAAATACCCACCTAAATTTATATTTGCTTCTATAATACTAGGTTTCCTGGGTGATCTTAAACAAAGAGATATATAATGGAGCTATCCTGTATTTCAGACTACTAGAAAAAAAATGCTTAACTTAAAAGGCAATTTTAAGTATTTTCAGACATCTACTAAATAACTACCATTATGATCTTTTTGAATATAAATAAATGACAACAAGTTGTCAAGCATTTGTCCTGCCAACAAGAAAATTATATGCAATTTGAAGATTCAAGATTATGGACCTATGAAGTCATTAGTCAACTAAGAAAAAGAAATGTGCTTAATTTATTTATATATTTTCTATAAATATATTCTCCTGCAATTGTTCTGCAGTTTATATTATGACCTGAGAAAATTATCATGCCAGATAAGTGTGAAGAAGTGTGAAGATATGAAAGAAACAAGAAATACAAAAAGAGAGTTGAGAGAAAAATATTGGAGGAAGGATTGTCATGAAGAACAGTACTGAGATGGGTCTGAAATTGAATCATGAGGTCTTAGAAGTTATGCTAGTTATTAAATTATCACCTCTCTGCTCCAGGTCCACCAATTGCACTCTGCTTTGAGATATTGTGATATAGGAGTGTGCAAATCCTTTTTTTTTCCCATTTAAGTTGGAGCCTCCTACACTCTGTCAATGGGAACCACTAAAGGAAGCCTAAAAATATTAGCACAGCCTTTCTTTTCCTTTGGCTTCTTGATTTATCACAAACAGCTTAGCCAATGGCACGACTTTCTTCTTGCATCATTATCTGAGTCATTCACAGCATTGTTGCTCATTTCCTTTTTCCAAAAATCGTATCCATGGTGCACTTCTTGCACTTATACCTTATATCCCTCCTAATTCTCCCAGCAATCTGGTTAACTTTACATCTGTCTAATTATTCCTTATAGCAAGTCATCTGCACTCAAATAACCACTACAAAGAATGCCTGTTGTTGATACAGGTGGACTTACAATGCATATTTCTGCTAAAGACTGGCATAACTATCATTTTGGGAAATAATTCAGATATCATTTCTTTCCCCAAGAGACATCAACCTATGAATGGTGAGAAATGATTCAGCCTTTGCTTACCAAATTACTACTGTTTACCCTGTCATGCCTGAGAAAACCCAAAGTCCACATGGAGATGGAATGGGCTGAAAATATAGGAGACTCAAGGAGCAAGCACAGGAGTAGTCAGGATTAAAGGAAGTGATTACAAAGCAGGATTTAATTAACAGAAGGGGAATGTCAAGAAATGATGCAAAATAAGCAAGCCTAGTAAGGTTAAACAATCTAATCAAGTCAGGGAGAATTGGTACCTTGGCAAACACAGCCTCAGTCTTATAAATAAGATGGGGAGAACTTTAGGTCTTGTGGGCACTTACGTAATGATTATGACAAATCATTTAAATCACTTAAAGGACAAAGTGAACACAGATGGCGATTCTTTAATACTTGCTAAAATTTACATTTTTGTATTATTTTACTTTTATCTAAAAAATAACTCTTGAAAAATATGATAATTCAATCTCTTGTTTTAGGCCTTACTAGAGCCATATGAACAGTGAGCTGGTGACCCTAAGCTTTGTAAGCAGCTGCTGGAGATAGAGAAGGGCTGGGATGACTATGATAGCCAAATTTATCAAGGCTCATATTAAAGAAACATAACACAGCTGCTAAAGCTGAAAATGTATTTTTCAAAAATGGCAAGTGATAACGAGGACAGGTGAGATGGCTTTATGTAAAGGAAGGTTAATCTGTGCAGAGCCATAGAGAGAGCCAGGTGTAGCACTATAATTGGTACATGGAAAGAATAACAAGCATTTATTAAGTATTGTGCAGGCATTAGGCAGTACGTTGTCTGCTCTGTTCAGTTCAGTTCTCATGACTGTGATATAGGTGGTGTCATTTTTCTATCTCACAGGAAATGAAAATGTTGCTTGGAGATCTGGTAACGCCAGTGCTCAAACCACTCCGACTTGGGAACGTACTTTTAGCCAGCCTCAGTTAACTCAAAGAAGGTGGCTATTTATGTACGTAGTGATTAGCTCTGTCTCAAAATACAGTACAGTAATGTCAGTCTAAAGCCCTTTTTTAATGTAGTCTCAATGTGTTACTGCATATAATTTTTAAATTTTATTGTATAAAGAAAATACTTCAAAACAAGATAATAGGAAGGTAACATAGTTAATGGATTGTGCATTGTTATCTTTAAATTATTTACTCAGAGTACAAAACATCAACATTTAATTATCCAAACAATATTAGCACAAACCTTTCTATTCAATGAACTAGATAAATTAGTAGCATAACTATCTTAACTGATATATATATATATATATATATATATATCCACTTCCTTCTTTTTCCCATTTCCTCATGCCAGTTTCTCTTTCCTTTTGAAATTTCTTCCCATTTTACAATATCTATTATACTTTGTGGGTCCTATTTATTCTTTTAGTTTCTCTCACTAGGCGACAATATGATGTGTAACCATGTGCATCTGGATTATTTCACTTATGAGACTGGCCTCCCTCAAGTTGCATCTATTTACCTATAAAAGCCTTGAGTTTATCCTTTTTATAGTTAAGTAGTATTCTATTGTATAAAAATACCACATCTTTTTTATCCATTCCTCAGTTAATGGTCATTTCAGTTGTTTTCAAGATCTATCTATGGGGGCTGAGGAGATGACTCAGGAGAATAAGTGCTTGCCTGGCAAGTGCAAGGGCCTGAATTAAATCTCTGGTTCAGAAAAAAAAAATTCTATCTATGACAAATTGTTCTGCTGTAAACATGGGTGCATATATATTACTGTGATATGATATTTTGAATTCTTCTGGGAAGATACCTAGAATGAAAATAACTGGGTCAAATGGATCTCTAATGCTATATTTTTGAGAGAACCCCACACTGATTCCCCCAGTGGTCATACCAGTCTACATGCCCACCAACTGTGGAGAAGCGTTCTTTTCTCCCTACAACCCCTCCAGCATTTGTTACTGGTTTGCTTCTGGATGATAGCCATTTGTTCAGGGGTGAGAGGGAATCTCAGTACTGTTTTCATTTGTTTTCCAGCTACAATTGATGTTGAACATTTTTTCATGTATTTATTTTCTATTTGTGCTTTTTCACCTGAGAAGTGTGTGTTCATCTCAGATGCCCATTTTTGGATTGGTCCTTTAAGTTCAGGAAGTCCAACTTTTTCTCATTACTTGTTTTCAATAGTAAGGCTTTATCTGAGGAACAGCTGTCAAATATTTTTGCTGACACGGTAGGTTGTCTCTTCACTCTGTTG
Organism: Octodon degus; assembly: GCF_000260255.1. NCBI lineage: Eukaryota > Metazoa > Chordata > Mammalia > Rodentia > Octodontidae > Octodon > Octodon degus. Next base: position 4,709,480 of record NW_004524697.1, on the reverse strand, counting down.
ATGGTTTATCTTGCTGGGTAAAAGCTTTCTAATAAGATGAGATCCCAGTTGTTATTTCTTAGTGACACCTTAATAAGACTGGACTTTATTCATAGTTTGACCTACCCCAGCATCTTCAACAGCTTTATATATTCTATCTTCCAGCAGATTTAATGTTTCTAATGTAATACTTAGGTCTTTGATCCAACTTGAATTTTGCTCAGTGCTTTAATTTTCAGCATATGCAAAGCCAGTTTTCCAGTACCATTTAGTAAAGAGGCTATCTTTGTTCCAGTGAACATGTTTGGCAACTTTGTCAGAGACAAGGTGGCTGAATACATCTAGAGTTGTTTCTACATCTTCTAATCTGTTCCATTGCTCCTCAGGTCTGTTTCTGCCAGGGACATGTTTGTTTTATCACAGTAGCTTTATAATATAATTTCAAATAAGGGATTGAATATGCTCCCTGCCTTGCCTCTGTTGTCCAGAATTTCCTTTGCTACACTACTTCTGGTTCTAAATCAATTATTTTTCTCATTAAATTTTTATGTACTCCACTAGTCTTTTAGATAATACTCTTTCTTCTGTTTCCTTTATGATAGACCTTTCCATGTAAACTATACCATTAGGTTTAAATTGCATGCTGACGTCATAGCTTGACTTCACACCTAAACTAATTATTCTTTTTTGTATATATTTCAAATATTTATTCAAATTCCAAAAAAATTGACATTGAATGAAGAGTTATCATTTCTTTAATACCCACTATAATATAACATAATTATACTATTAGAGAAATAAATGAGGTGAAAGAATTCACAACTAGTACATCTAAATATCTTATCATTATTGCAAATTTTCAAAAGTGTATGCCATAAAAATAACTCTATCAAAATATCTACATCAAGCAACTATGGATATAAACTAAAAATAAGGGCATTGCCTGAAAAGTTTAGAAGAGATGAAAGATTATATTGATAGGAGTTTATAAAGTGATTTAGTGCATTTTACCTATTACCTAAATAGCACACAGTATTTCTATGATACATGGGCTTATTATAAATTTGTAGAAGTTTTAAAAAGTGATTAGTTCAAAATATAAAAATAAATGCTTACATTAATCAAATTACTTGCAATTAACTAGCACAAGACTAGTGGTCCTCTATACATTAATTAGGGAGTTCCTAATTTATTTCTCCTGCTAGTCATATCTGAGAACTATCATTATTCTTATTTTATAGGTGCAAATACCTGTTCCATGTTATGCCCAAGATGTTTGATATTCAGACAGATAGTGAGGTTAAGCTCAACAGCCTACGTAATAACAATAAGTTGTATGGCAATAACAATAACTTTCTCTTCTGGAGGGTTAACAACCTAAGTTTGCAGACCAAAATTTTAAAAAAAGGAGGGCCACAAGTAAAGCCAACATTTTGGCCCTAGCCTTCCAAGGTCAATTAAGACTCAGGACATATGAGAACTTGTACTGTAACATCATGCAACTCAGTTGGGTCCTGAATTATCTGATCAAGGAGATTATGGGGCCAAAGAGGAAAGTGATCGACAATGTAGAGTGTGCCTAAGGAGAGTCACATGGAGAGAAAACATTCTCTCAGGCTTTCACAGAGAGCACATTGGCCAAGCAATGGTCATGACTCATCCACATGGCTGACACTGACAAAGGATCTACGATCTGAGGAACAGGGTCTCTGGATAAATTATGAGGAAATTTGACTGATCTTATCACATACAAAAGCTACAATGCTTGTTACATAGGTCTTGCTTTATCTTGGTCTTAACCATGCAGCAGAAAAGTATAAAAACGAAGTATAAGAAGTAAAATCATGTTGTTATGTTGAGCTGTAGGGGACTCAGGTCAACAACTTCTGACATTACCAGTCAAGTGGAAGATCCAATACTATTATGGATTACTGGACTATTTTGGAATATTTTGCTGAGTTCACACACCTATAATATTTAAATGACGGAACTAAGCAAAAAAGGGGATACAGATGAATGACCATTTTGTATTTTTGTATTCAAAATGGTTAGGATAGATATATAGCTACATTCTCTTAATTCAATTAATAGAAGGATTTGTTCTAATAGTGTTTGTAAATAGTATATCATGTCTGCATCTTGTACAACAAATAACCACTAGGAAGACAGTATGCAATGTATTAATTATTGAAACTGTCCTACCAATTGGATTTGAAACTCTCTCATTGCTATTTGTTTCTCAATAAAATAATGGTAAAAAAAGAGATATAAAAGCAATGGAAAAAATTTCTTCCCAAACTTATATTTACAATATACAATAACTCCCTTACAACACTCTTAGATATGACAAACATCTATGATAGATAAACCAAAATAAGGAAAGCATCAAAACATACTAGTTGAGAAGCCAGCAAGATATCTCAGTGTTCTAAAGCACCTGCTTAGCCAAGTGTAGGCAAGCATACCGGGATATTGGTCCAATCCCTGGCACCACATGCCACACTAGCCCTGTCCCCAGGTGGTCATAATATGACCTTATCGACCAATAGACACTCCCTAATGTTGCAGATTATATTGCTTGAGTAAAAGACATGGAGTGACTGAATGAATAGAATTACAAGTCCTAATTGTGTCTTGTGTACAAGAAACTCATTTCCTTTCTGTAGACATATATAGTCAAGCATCCAACAAACTGTTCCATGCACATGGAATCCAGTAGAATGCAGAGAGCCAGGTGCATTTGTTGGTTTCCCTTTTGGTAGAGCACACAATATTTGACTCTCACAGCTTGAAGGATAAGAGCTTTATTTCACCTCATAGTTCAGAAGTTACAGTCCCTGTTTGGCAGGCTTGAACACAGAAGCGGCATGAGGAAGGACCTAGGAAAAGGAAAGCAGTCCACACCGTGGTGGCTAGGATGATGCAGGGTGAAGAAAAGAGCCAGGGAAGAAGATACACATTTCTCCTTATGCCCCAGGCAACCTGCTCCCACTCCCCAGGACCTACTTTCTAACAGCCAGTCAACTTCTGAGCCCCCATCATCCATTTGTTTTCCACAAGCCTGGCCTCTGAATGTAGCAGGTTTAGAAACACATATAGATATAAATCATAACACCAGACTTGGTTACGCATGCCTGTAACTCCAGTATTCTGAGAAGCTGGGACTGGAGGATCACAAGTTCTAGCCCAGACTGGGTAACTTAGTGATATAGTGACATGCTAACTGAAAACAAAAATAGGGCTGCATACGTAACTCAGTGCAAGAACCCTGGGTACTGCTTACAAATACTGAATGGGGAAAAAAAAAGAAAGGAGAGAAAGGAAGAAACAAGGAAAGAAAGAATGCCAGATAAAATAGATTATAAATAAAAAGAAGTAAAAAACAAGGAAGTTTATTATACAATTATTTAAAAGGTTATTATAGAAAAAGAATGACCATTCTCACTATATATGAACCACTCAAATATACAACTATGGAAAAATGTTAACAGGCCTACAGCCACGGCATCAACACATTCATACTTGAGGAGTTTGACACTATACTTTCTGCGGTGAGCAGGTGATCCAGACTGAAAAATCAACAAAAAAGAGAGGAATTATAATACATTTCAAACCAAGTGGACCCAACAAATATGTACAGAACATTCCACCCAATAGCTATGGAATACAAATTCTTTCATGAGCTCATCAAGCTCTCTGCAGTATACATGATGGTCATGAAACAAGTCTACTCAATTGTTAAAACATGAAATCATGCCAACTATCTTTTCCAATCACAAGGCAATTAAACTACAAATCTATAACAAGATAAACTTTGGAAATTATATAAATAAATGGAAATCAAAAATATTACTCATGAAATATTAATGAAGCAAGAAAAAATCAAGAAGAAAATCTTAAAATGTCTGGAAACAAGTAAAAATGTAGATACAACATAGCAAAATTAATGGGCTGCAGCAAAATAGTAGTAGAAAAGTGTGAAGCAATCTATACCTATCTCAAAAAAGCAGAAAAATCTCAAACAGAAAAACTTGTTACATTTCAAGGAATTAGAAAATTAAGAGCAAACCAAAACCACAATAAGAAGGAAAGATAATAATCAGAGCATGAATATGTAGAGAACAAAAAACACAGATGATTAATGAAAATCTGGCTTTTTAAAAAGACAAACAGAATTGATAAATTCTTCCTAAATTAACTAGCAAAACAAGAAAACCCAGACAAGTAAATTAACTTGAATGGAAAAGAAAGATTCATAATTGGCACAAAATAAGTACAAAGAATCATAGAGATTATTCTGAAGAAGCACGTGCCAACAAATTAGAGGGAAAATAAACAAATTGTTGAACAATAAACCTTAAAAGAGTGAATTTTAAGGAAACAAAAAATTTGAACAGATCATAAAGAGATTGGGTCTTTAATAAAAAGTCTCATAACAAAGAAATGTCCAGAACCAAATAACTTCATTGTTAAATTTTACTAAATATTTAGTGAACTAATATCAATGCTTCTTTAATTATTCAAAACATGGAGAGGAAGAAATTCTTATGGCCAGATTCTTTGCAATCAGCATTATCCTGACACCAAAAGTAGGTAAGACTAAAAAGAAATGGAAATCTATGTGTCAGTATCCTTGATGAACATAGATGTAAAACTCAATAAAATAATAGCAAATTGAGCCCAAGAGCAACTAAAAAATTCATAATGATCAAGATTCATCTTAGAGATGAAAGTATGATTTGACATATGTAAGTCACTAAACACAATATACCAGAGCAAAAGAATAAAGGAAAAGACAAGATAATCATTCTAACAGATGCAATCAAACAATAAATAAAACAATTTGATAAAGTTCAACATCCCCCATGAAAAAATACTCAGTAGTTTAAATATAAAAGGAAAAATAGAATGATTTGTTCTAATGGTGTTTATAAATAGGATATCATGTCCGCATCTTGTACAGCAATTAACCACTAGGAAGAATGTATGCAATGTGTTAATTTTGAAACTGTCCTACCAATTTGATTTGAAAAAAAAGGAACATTCATGAATATAATAAAGTTTGCATATGATAAGCAAACAGATAACATAGTAAATGGAGCAAAGCTGAAAACTTTCTACAATCTGGAACATGGCAAGAATGACTATTTTCACAGCTCTTATTTTACAGTTCAAGAAGTCCTAGCTAGAGCATTTAGCCAGAAGAAAAAAAGAATGACATTCAAATTGGAAAAGTGGGAGCAAATTTCTCACTGACTCCAAGAGGGCGATAGAGACTGGGTGTGGTAGCGCGTGCCTATAATCCCAGCTCTTGGGAGGCTGAAAACAGGAGGATCACTATGAGTCTGATCTGTGTAGTTAGACCCTGTAGACACTGTACTAAATACTACATATATATGTATATATGGTGTGCACTTCCACATGCACTAAAGCACTAATATGGACTAATCCTAAGTGTCCATCCACAGATTAATGGATAAAGAAAATGTGCTCTATGTATACAGTGACATACTATTCAACTTTCAAAGCATGAGATTCTATCATTTACAACAGAAAGGGTGGAATGGGATATCATTATGTTAACTGAGACAAAGCTGGCACAGAAAGCCAGTTACCACACAAGGATGTAGAGAAAGGAGAGATGAGTGGTGCCGGCCAAGGCTGGGGGAGTAGGGGCCAGAGGAAATGCTGGTCAATGAGCGCTCCTTACAGTTACATGGCTATAAGAAGTTCTGGGGCCCTCACTATACGTAATGATAATACAATGAACACTTCAAAAGTATAGAAGTAATTTGGAAGTTTTTATCATAAACAGTAAATATTGGTTGATACATATTTTAGTTGATTTAAACATTGTATGCATATGTACCATCTGTATAATTTTTATAATTTGATATATCATTATGTAAAATTAATTTTTAAAAGCCAAAAGTAGTATTTTACAATTTTTATAGAAAAGAAAACTGAGTTTGGGTGATGTCATGAACTGAATTGTCTCCCTCCAAAGTTGTTTCAGTTTTAATCAATACCCCTTACTCCCGTGACCTTATTTGGACATAGGGTGATTGCAGATGTAATAAATTCAGAAAGGTCGTAGGGGAGTACAGTGTGTTCAGTGTAAGATTTATGACAGAGAAAGCAAGTGGACACAGAGAGGAGCATGTTGAGTGAAGACACAGACCCAGAGGGAAGATGGTCGCACAAAGACAGAGGTGGGCATGAGAATTTGCCACCATAAATCAAGGAGTGTCTGGAGGGACCAAAAGCTGAAAGGAGAAGGTGAGTCCTCCCAAGAGTCTTCAGGCATAGCCTGGCCTTGTGAAGACCTCAATGTTTACCTTCTGTCTCCTGGGACATTAGAAAACATTGTTTGGTTGTTTGAACAGAAATTTGGTGGCACTCGTTATTGCAGGGCAGGCTAAAGACATCTGCTATGACTACATTTGGATAAGTGGAGCATACTAAATTACTCATAGTTAATAAATGCGAATTTTGGCTGATTGTGAAGTTTTCAGATAAATGGAGGTATACAATTTTAAACATCCACCCATTCTCTGTATTTACCCACAGCTTGCTCCACTTCACCTATAGCATATGCCTCAACTGTTGCACAGATAATTTATGTAGGCTATAAATTAAGATAATCCAGGCTCTGAGCCTCATGTTATTTTCTCTCTTGTACGCTTTCTCTTTCTGTTTGCCTCCTTGCTCTTTACTGCCTCTCTTAATGTTTAAGGATATGACTATTTTATGACATTTAAAAACAACAAATAAAATACTGGTTATCATTTTTTGTGACTGCTGCCATCCCACTTCTTTGTCCTACTTTCCAGTAACATGGCTCAGACGAATCATGCATGATATTCACTGCCTGGATACCTACCTTTCTCTCTTCAAGTCAATGTCTGTGACTCCACTAAGACTTCCCTGTCAAGGCTGGTGGTGAGATCACATCTCTTAACTCCAGATCACTTCTGGGCCCGACTATTCTCATCAGGATGTGCTCAGAAAATGTTTGAGCCCCACAATGCATCAGCTTTGTGGGACTCTGAATTTTTAGTCTTAGTGTTCCTCAAATGTCTCTCGTTAATTCTTGGTCTCTTTTGTTTCTCCTCCTCCTTCTCTTTCTCCTCCTTCCTTTCTGTTATCTTTTCACTTCAAAGGGCCCCAGACTCAAACCTTGGTCTTCTTTTCTGACTTCATCCATATGAAGATGATTCCCAATTGATGCAACAAACCAATACTACAAGCACAATTTCTTTCCTAACTCTGGATTTATATACCAACTTTATTTGCCAACAGTTTACTTACAATGGCGAGAACAGACCTTTATAAATGTAAAGAAATTATACCACTGCTATTTTCCAAACCTTAAAACATTTTGACTCTGTGTGAAAGGCAAGTTCCCTGTAATAGTCCTCAATTCCCTCCATCCTCCGAATTCCTTTACCGCACTCTCCATCACCCTCTGCCTACCTTTTCTCCACATACTGGCCTACCTGCTCTTCCTTGAATGAGTTTTCCATATGCCCAGTTCATATTTTTCCTCAGACTCTTCAGTCTGAGATTCTCTTTCTTCAGATCTTTCCTTAGCTAATGTGCACATATTCATCAGATCTTTACTCAATCAAATATTCACTCACATACTCATGTTGTCTGAAAAGCCTTTGCTGGACACCCTACTAAATATTGCAAACTGTTTTGCCAGTATTACTGTCTCATCCTTCCACTCCTAATTTCCAGTTTAATGCTGCATTTTCGCCATAACAATTCAGTTATTAATTTCTATTTTTCTCCGTCTTCCTATGCTATAATACAAACTCACCAAAAGCAGTTTTCCTGAACTATTTCCCCATTAATATTTCACATTATATGCCCAGAGTCTGCCATCTACTAAGTACACGGAACACATTGGTTAAATAAATGACGTATAACCAGCTATATTCACATCACAGGATACTTGTATCAGTATTAATAATATTAGTTCATGTACAAGGGTAGAGTCATATAACATATTGATGTTTCTATAGGCTTATGCTTGCCTACCTTTATGCTACTGTTGTGAAAATAACTATTGATAAAGGAAAAGAACAGTTGTAGAATTTTTCATACAGAGATTTTTGGTGGATAACAGCCCCTTGGTTTTCGTGAAATGAATGAGTTCTTACTTGAGGCCATTTTTTTCTTATTAAATGAAAAATAAAAAGGCAGTTAGTCTGCTCTGTGCACTCTATTCCTTACCGCAGTTCACAGCACAATCAATACTGATTTACATTAATGCACTACTTATTGCCTCTACCAAACGAGCTTCCAAAAGTTTCCACTGAATAAATTGGAAAAATGGTAATAAATGTTCAGCAACTCTCACATCATAATTGGATAGCTGTGCCCCCAACTGGTAAAAAATTGTATGAGGTGCTTAGTGCAATCTTATTTATTGATTTTCTTCATTCTAGAGTTGGTGAAGGGCAAAAAGAGGAATGGTCAAATCAAAATGTTGAAAAGTTGTGATTTATTAGTAGAAAGAACGTGTCACATCCCCCCGCACACCTGCAGAATTGCTTATTTGTCCTTGCTGTACATTCACTGTTTATATTTGCAAAACTAGAGTGACCACAAAGCCATTTTCCCATAATGCTTTTCTCCTTCAAAATGTTTCAAGGGAAAGAAGTTTAATTTACTTATGTATTATTACTTAGGCATTATTTAAGATGTTATCAGATTATCAAAGTTATGTCATGATTCCCTCCTACCTTTAAACTTTAATTTCTTAGGTGAAATAATCCAGCCAAGCACAGACATAGCAATAAAAAAGAATTTATATTCTGGTCATCAGATCCAGCCCTGGACATTCAAAAAGGCAATCAGACTGATATTTTTTTCCAGAGATTCATACACTATAGTTTCTAAAGTGTGCGTTTGCAATGTGAAAATAGAAATATATTTGTACATTCTTAGCAGTTTGTTTCATGGTAATTTTCTTGAATTTAATATAGCCCTGAGCTTAGAATTTCAGATCCCCTAAATATACATGGTCAGCTCTTGGAAGTCTGGACAAAGATATGCTCAGATTAGATTATGTTTGAAGCCTTTGGGAAATGTGTACAAGGAAATTCTGTGGTTATTCCATAAATAGTTTGTTTTATAAGAAAATATTCTTCAATATGATTTTTATTTTTTTGTAGTGTTTATTTGCACCTAGACACTAGGATGATTTTTCCATGAATTAGATATATAATTTCAGTATTAAAAATGGCAGTGGCAGGTTTGCAGCAGCAGTCAGTCCCTAGACTCCTTCTCTCCAACGTGAGGTGTAATTGGGAATTCAACATAGAATACACCACCTCAGTCTGTTGCAACTATTGTAGCCCAATGCCATGTACTGCATAACTTACATACAACAGACATTTCTTACAGTTCTAAAGCCTGGAAAGTCTTGGCTAAGACAAGGACAGGTTCCACGGGTAAAGGTTTACTTCCTGGTTTATAAGTGATGTCTTTCATCTGTGTCCTCAAGTGGCAGAAGGGAGCAGGGAGCTTCATAGAGGTGCTGATGAAGGCACTCGTGCTATTCATCGGAGTTCTATCCCCAGCATCTACTTGCTTCCCAATACTAGCCAGTTCCTAATACCACCTTAGGAATGAGGATAGGTTTAAGGGAAGTACAAATACTTAAGCCATAGAACATACATGTGTGTTCAAAAGTTATATGTGATCTGTCATCCAACCTGGAAGCCATTTAGAATAGAAAGCTCTTTATGTCTACAGACAGACCCGCCTCCTGGATACTCTGGTGGATAGGTGTTTTGTCACTTCTGAACATCATGATCATCATGACCAAGCAGCATAGTAGTGTCATATATGTCCCATACTAAAGATGAAGGAGCCACTTGGAATTTGGTGCCTAAAGTAAAACTAGGTAGTATTTCAGATGGTTACCTGAGGAGAAAATGTGTCCCTGCTAATGAGATGAGGCATTAGCAAGAAATGTAAATACTACTACATCACTTGATTAGTGAGGTATGAGTTCCAAATATTCAAATATGAGTTTCTAATATTTATTTTTAATAATTTTATTGAGAAACAAAGAGCAATGAGACAGTTTCAAAACCTACTAGTAGGACAGTTTCATTAATTAATATATTGCATATTGTTGTCTTAGTGGTTATTCATTGTACAAGATGCAGACATGATATCCTGTCCACAAACAGTATTAGAACAAATGTTTCTATTCATTGAATTAAAAGAATGTAACTGTATGTCTATCCTAACTATTCTGAATATACAAATACAAAATGGTCCTTCATTTGTATCCCCTTTTTTTGTTTAGTTTTGTCAGAGAAGGGTATTCCATTGTCATTTAAATATTATAGGTATGTGAGTTCAGCAAAATATTCCAATATAGTCCAGTAGTGCATAACAGTAGTGGGTTATCCGTAGAACTGGCAATGTCAGAAGTTATTGACTTGAGCCTTTTACAGCTCAGCATATTAATATGGTTTTACTTTTTATACCTCGCTTTTATACTTTTCTGCTGGATGGTTAAGACCAAGATAAAGCAAGACCTATATAACAAGAAATGTAGCTTTTGTATCTGATAAGGTCAGTCAAGTACCCTCAGGATTTATCCTGAAGCCCTATACTTCAGTTTGTAGATCCTTTGTCAAGAATGTTTCTAATATTTAGAAGATGTGTTGGGGCCGGTGAGATAGCTCAGTTGAGGAATGGACTGCTTGGCAAGTGTAAGGGCCTGAGTTCAATCCCCAGTTCCAGAAAAAAAAAAAAAAAAGCAAGAAAGAAAATGTGTCATTCTTTTTAACTATGTGATACAAAAGCGAACCTGGCTTAAGAGACTTTGTTTATTTTTTTTTCAATTTTATTTTTTTTATTTTTATTTATTTTTTATTTTTTATTTTTGTGGAACCAGGGATTGAACTCAGGCCCTTGCGCTTGCCAGGGAAGTGCTATATTCCACTGATCCATCTCCCCGGCCCAAGAGACTTTAAAGGATGTATGTGTAAAATAAAAAAGACAGATAAGGAAAATTCCAAAAAAATACAAAAAAGTAAGGTGAAATAAATATGTGCCTATATATAAAAGGAAAAAGAGAAAATAAACTCTAAGATAATATAAGAAAGGAATTTCTAAGAGACAATGTTATATAACTGAATTTGATTATTCTCCCTGACTTTTAATTGAAAGTCACCCAGAAGCAGCATAACCTGGAAGAAAGCAAAAAGCTAAATGACTGATCGGAGTCCTGTCCCCTTCCTAGACACCCTTCCCCATTTGCTTCTGGAGAAGCAGACTTTAGGAAAGGCCAGACTCTACTCTAGTGTGCTTTTTATCACCTAAGGAAACAGGAGAGTTTAGTATTCTTTTTTTAATTTAAATGTGGACATTTTTGTGAACCGAGTCTCTCTCAATATAAATGGTATGCAAAGGGAGGAACATTTGGGTCTTTTCACCAATGTTAGAAAACTGATATTATGGGGCCTGGGAGATGGCTCAGTGGAATAAGTGCTTCCCTAGCCAAGCACAAGGGCCTGAGTTCAATCCCTGGTTCCACAAAAAAAAAAAAAAAAAAAAAAAAAAAAAAAAAAAAAAAAAAAAGAAAGAAAAAAGAAAAGAAAAGAAAAAAGAAAAAGAAGAAAGAAAGAAAGAAAGAAAGAAAGAAAGAAAGAAAGAAAGAAAGAAAGAAAGAAAAGAAAGAAAGAAGAAAACTGATATGGTTTTTTCCTGTTAAACTTTCTGTACTGGAGAGAGAATACACAATAGAGAAAAGGAAAAAAAAATACACTGTCTCAGTGGGAACGAACTTTTCTGTTTCTTTGGAATGATTATGGCTTCTTGTACTAGCCCAAAAGATAATGACCCCGAAGTGAGTGGCTGCCTGTCGGGCAGCAGCATGGTCCCTGCGCAGAGTACAGCCACCCATGGAGCCCATCAGACAAGAGGCAGATGCCCTCAGAGTACCTTCCTCACTTCTACATGCTTTTAGTGCATAACCACTTGAGTAAAATGCAGCTAAGCAATTTGAATCTTGTTAAAGTGTTCAGTTATGAAGTATTTGCATGCCTTGTATAAATAAGCAGGATTTTGTTATAGGTATTAAGCACCGTAGAGTTTCATTAAACCAGCCTATAAATGTTCCTTTTCTCATCCTTTTATCAGAAGTAAATGTTCTAGAGAGACAGAGAGAAACTCTTGGCAAGGCCATCACACCCATTGCCTATTGACCATCCCAGGCAGGAGCTACTGATTAATTTATTTAATCATTATTCATGGCTTCCTTAGTGGCTTCTTTATCTAATAGATTCTGACTTCCTTGACACCAAAAAAGGGGGTTTTAAAAGTTTTTCTTATCTTATTAAACATAGAGTCAAATTTTTAATAGCTATAATCAATTATTTACTAAGTAAATATAATGTAAGCGGCAGAGAACTAGGGAATTACCAGACAAACAAAGGTAAGTAAAATGGAAGCTATGCTCTAAATCGTCTGTGATTTTCATAGAGAATATTCGTTAGCAGCTGTTGTGTAACTACTCATGTCAAAATCCAGTGGCTCATAACAATATGTATACACCTTTTTAGTCTTTTTGGTTAATTGGAAAACATATCTGCTTTCTACTGGGCTGACTCTTTTCTCTGCTGTCAGATGAGCGAGAGCCAGGCAGGCTGTTTGCTAGTGTAGCTGATTCTTTCATGTTTTGGAAGAGTGGCTACCTGCCGCCCAGGTTGGCTTTGCATTATTTCATCACATTAGCCCATGTGGTCTCATCTACTCTGGCACTTAGCTGTAGAAGGTGCATGTTTGAGGAAGATTTTAAGCTTATCATGCACCTTAGGCCTAGAATCTTGTAAATAGTACATTGACGTTTTAGCCACACTTTTGGCCAAAACAAGTTACTGTTCAATTTAGATACAAAGATGATGAAATATGCTTAACAAACTGATGGGAAAAGTAGCAACATCATACTGCAAAGGGAATAATACAAAGAGGATGTTTATCAAGATCTTAAGTATATCTTCCTTCAAGAAAACAGAATTTTAAAAAAGGTTGTACAGGATACAGTCAAATACCCCAAAATACATTAAACTCAAGACTTAACATTCAAATTTTAGAGATCTTAATTTTAGAAGAATTTGAGTGCCTGCAAGCTACATAAAATTCTCAATTTATATGACCAAGGAGAAACTCAGTATCTAGCTCAGTGGCACAAATGTCTGCCTGGCAAGTGCAAGATCCTGAGGTTGATTCCCAATACCCATACACAAAAAAAAAAATCCAAATAAATGAGCCAGGAATTGAGATCCTAAGTCAGATATAGCATCAGTAGGAAATAATTTATTGCAGTTCCTTTAATTCAACATTAAATAAAATGACAGCTACTCATGGACCAGGAAAAGCCATCCAAGGGCAGGCCAGATAGCTCAGTGAATTAAAATCCTACTTAGGCAGAGGCAGGACTGAGGTTTGATCCCTGCGAGTGGTGCTGGCCCTGCCTCCGGGATGCACTGAGACAATGATTGAGACTGGGAGTGGTGGCATGCGCCTGTAATCCCAGTGCTTGGGAGGCTAAAAACAGGAGGATCATTATGTGTCTGATCTGTGTGGTGAGACCCTGTAGACCCTGTACTAAATACATAAAAAAGCCTTCCAAGAATGTCACTTGCTGAAATAAGTTAAAAAAAAAATCAAGGGAATAAAGCAGATTTTGAGATTTCAGATGGTTTTACTTCTTTAACTGTGAGTTTGTTGAACTCAAGTTATTATGTATGCTATTGGGTTAATAATGTAACTTAGTTACTGCAAACGTAACAAGTCAGCAATCTCTGAAATGAGTGTAGGGGAAAGGCCAAATGAAAAGGGCAAATGCAAGGATTTCAGGGCTCCCAGAGGATCAAAGCCCTCTCACAGAACTTGAGATTCTCTTAGCACTAAGCACAAGACCTTCTCTGGATGGTCCATATTTTAGTTATTAGAAGAAGGAAACAAAGAATGGAGCACTCAAGAAGGGCAGAACCACTCAAGAACTTCTCTAAGGTTTTAAATTAATCCACACGGGTGAGATGCCTAAGGCTACAGCCTTTACCCTGTTGAGGATGGATCCAGGTGTCTTTGGCTATGATCTTGTCTTACTCTTTAGGCTTTCCAGCTCATCTGCCATTCAGGCTTCAGGAGGGATCAGTGATTCACAGAGGCTGTGCCACCCATTACCAAACAAGTGGCCCATTGATTAATTTAAGTCCTGTTCAGAATTGCTTCATAGTGGTCTCCATCACCTTGGGATAGTTCAAAAGATACAGAGTCTAGGGATCTGGAGAACCTTCATGAAAGTATTTGAAAGAGAACTAAAACTTTATGAATGGGGTTTAATTTTCAAGAAAAAGGAAACATTAAAATAAAATCAGAAGGAAAAAAGAATTGGCAATAGAAAACTGGTATGGATTCTAACTTGGAATATAGTAAAGGAGTAATAGGAGAAAAACCTGAGCAGATATCCTGTGTCCTCTATCAACTGGCCTTAGTAGAAGTCTTTGCAGTTCAGTAAATTAGGAAGGATCACTTGGAAACGTTCATCAACAATGATTTGCATTTCTTGATAGAAAAGCTCATCAGGTAGAAATGTCTGTGTTGCCAAAAACTGAAAAACAATAGAATAACTGGGAGATGAGATTCAGGACTTGACCATTAAAAATTGTAAGGTCATGGGCATCCCCATGCACCCCAGCACATGCTGAGGGCCTTGGGACAGGTGGGCGGCGTGGGAGGCGGCCGGCCTGCCAGTGCTAAGCCCGGAAGATGTGGGCGTTTTGTTACGGGTCCCTCATCTGAAGGATGGACTTCCCCTACCAGGACAGGCTGGTCGGATACATCACAGACTACAGCGGGCGCTTCCGGCCTGGGAGCGCGGACCACCGAGGCGTCCCGGGCAAGCCTGGAAGAGTTGTGACTCTCGTTGAAGATCCGGGGGATGGGTGTGGTGTGTGCCTTACAAACTCCCAGTAGGAAAAGAAGACGCGAAAGCATCCCTGACTTCAGAGAGAAAAGAGGCTACAGAGCCATAACCGTCATTTTTTATAGGAAGGTCCCACAACAAAGCCATTCAGCGTGTTGCTATGTATTGGAACATGTGATCCTCCTAATTATCTTGGTCCCGCGCCTCTGGAAGACGTTGCTGAACAAATTTTTAATGCAGCTGGTCCAAGTGGAAGAAATACAGAGTACCTCTTTGAACTTGCAAATCCTCTTAGAGGTCTTGTGCCAGAAGATGCTGATGAGCACCTTTTCTCTTTGGAAAAGTTAGTAAAGGAGCCTTTAGAAGCACTGCAGACCCTCAGCCGCATATGAATGAGCCCTAGGAACTGACATTGCCAGACAAGCAGGGCTTTCAGTCCTCAGGAAGTTCAGTACACAAAGGCAAGGTGTTCCCTTGAAGATATTTTTAGTGTTAAAGTCAAGATACCATCATGCTTTAGAGTTTAACTGCAAGTTTTCTGAAACACACTTAGAAGATTAGCATATAGAGAAAGAAAAAATTTCATATTTTAATAATATGAATTCCTAACTATGTGAAATTAAATATTTGCTCATTGCAAGTGAGTTCTTTAGAAATATACAGAAAAGGACTCTTTCAGTTTGTTTTTATCAGAATAAAAATACTATTTACTTTATAGGGAATTAAACCAAATAAATTAATGTTCAATTTAACCAAGATTTTCCTATAGAATTTATAACCATAATTTAAAATACAAACTTCAAATGTAGTTAGAAATAGATGACAATATAAACAAAACTTCAGCCTTGATTATGAATTCTCTTGTTAATATATGAAGTTAAGACTTCTGAATGTAGGCCAAAATATGTTATTGTTTAATGCAAAACTTCCCTTGGAATGATAATGTGCTGTCCTACAAAGTACATTATATAAATCGGATCCACTAATGATAACATCATTCATATTTCCCTTACATTAAAACTAAAAATGTGTAATTTCTGACAATTATGGGTTAACATAACTAAGTTTTAAAATAAAAGGTGGAATTTTCTGAAAAAAAAAATTGTAAGGTCTTGATCAGAGATGTGCATTGCCTGACAGTGGAAAGAAGGCTGGGTGACACACTTGGAATTTGAGAAAAAGACTGGGAAGACAAAATTGTGAAACGACTACAGTGTACCACATGAGATTAAGTGACGTGGGGCTGCACTAGGTGCGAGTGAGCTCTTAGACGAAATGAGGCTTTTGAGACCAGAGCAGTAAATAAAAATCAATATGAAGAATACAAGACTATAAATAACGTGAGGGCAACAGAATTGTTAACCGGACGTCTCAAAGAGAACAGTATGAATTTAGAACTCAGAAGGCAAAAGATTAGTCCTAGGTGTAGAAGGTTTCTCTGAGGAAGACAAGCAGGTGAAACTGAGAGAAATACTCCTTTAGAGAACAGAAAAAGAAAACACATGTTTGTTTTGTAAAAACTTTTTATTTTTCTATCGTTTAATTTATTTCACAGCTGTGGTTGATTTATGATGTTCTGTCTGGAAGATTTAAGATAGCCTGTTTTAGGATTAGGAATATTCATAATTTGTACGTAAGGCCTGAAAATATCTGTCCTTTTTGACAAAAACTGTGTGCTTACGTTTTAGGAAAATGTCTAATTATCTGATTATGATCTACACTTTTTTCTGAGATAAATAGTACCTATTTGGAATAATAGTAAAAGTAAGAGTAGAACAGGATGTGTATTTAGGGATGATTAATGGCATGCTATTGACTGAAAATGCTGCTTAGACACACTGGTTGATTATTATTTAATGATTTTTCCAACATAGCTGAATAATTGACACTGATGAGAAGGTGACTCAGAATTGATTTAACGTTGCTTCGAATGGGCTGTTGAAATGTCAGTAGCAAGAGCAGCTTATTAAGTACACCACATAAGGAAGCAAACATCTCTAATAAAACTTTCTCTAAAGAATTATTAACGATTGATTGTTTATCTCCTTATAAAATAGTCAGGATTAACAATATCAGTTTATACTAAAGAAAATAGAAGTGCATAGTTTCTTTTCTTTCTCATTTACTGACATAATTAGAAATAGAACCCATTCTAACTTTGTTTTGTAGGAAAAGCATAATTATGTTTTAAAATTTTATTAGATACAAATTTCATTGATACAGTATTGAAGGCTCTGTGTCATTAATGATTTTATCTTTAAAATTAATTACTGCTATTCTAAAAAGAATCTGAATTTTAATGTGAAAATTATATAACTGGAAAAGATAGAGTTTATTTCATTTCAATGGTATTTTCACCTAACAGAACACATAAAGCAAGCCAAAATGATTGTTCAGAAGGCATAAAAATACCATACAGCAGATGTGCAAATGGAAAAAAAAACACTTAATATTCTCTGTTTAAAACAACAAGCATAATTACAGGTTGTTGCATCAGACCTCTTCTTCCTAAATTTTTTGTTTTGTTTTTGGTAACTCATATTTCACCTTTACTCTTTTTACCAATGAGTGTTTTTGTGATGTTTAAAATACAAAAACAGGCTGGCCAAATAGCTCAGTGGAATAAAGTGCCTGCTTAGGCAGATGCAGCAGCTGGGTTCGATCCTGGCCTGCCATGCTAGGTCCTGAATGCACTGAAATGGTAATTAAGACTGGGCGTGCTGGCGCGTACCTGTCATCCCAGCTCTTGGAAGGCTAAACACAGGCAGATCACTACAAGTCCGACCTACATAGTGAGATCCTGTAAACCCCGTCCTTAAAAAAAAAAAAAGTACAAAAATAAAAAAGGAGTGTTTCAAAAATCGTGGGTCGTGATACATCAGTTAACTTTGAGATTTAAAATAAGCATTTTAAAAATTAAATACTAGGTAAAATAAGATAGAATTTTAAAAGTGAATTTTGCACAATGTTACTATTCTTTCAACACACATCATATATGTTAGCTTTTCATGGTTCAGATCAAACACCTCACATGCACGTCTTAGACAACAAAAAGTCATTTAAGTTCAGAGTCTGAAAGTTTCAGTCCATGAATTGTTGCTCTCCTATTAGCCTGATTTAGAACTCTTATTTTAGTTCATTTCTGTTTTTCTTCTTCTTCTCTTTAAAATAATAATGAAATAGAGAGCCCAGGCCCGGTGAGTGAGTAAGATGACTCAGGGCCTGTGGATCCTGAATAGACCAGGAGCACAGGCCCAGCGAGTGAGTGAGACGACCTGGGGCCCAAGGAGCCTCATTTGACCCAGAGTGCAAGCCCAGCGCAGAACCCTTCAGCAGAACTCCCTGCAAAGAGGCTAGAGGCAAGACCCACCCAGCTGATTCAGGAGCAGAACATCTTGCCAGAGAGACACAAAGGGTTCAACTCTAATGGCTGCAGCAGAAAGAAGTGGAGCATAGCAGCCCGATCCAAACAACACCCACCTGGAGGAATCTGAACTTCGTAGATGTGGACCTGGTGCTAAGGTAATAACTCTATCTAAGCTCTACACCAAAGGTCAGAAGACAGTGGTATACAAAATGGCAAAGAGAAGGAACAAAATGCAGTCTCAGGCCCCAAGTCCACCTAGTACAATTGCAAAAGACACTAGCACTGAGGAAACAGGAAATCACACACCAGATATCTCTGAAATAATAGCATTGGCAGTAAAGAAACAACTGCAGAAAGGTATAGAAGAAATCAGATCAGAAATAATTTCGGAACTAAAAAATTTAGTGATAACTATAATCAAAGAAGTACTAAGTGCTGCTAAAGAATACACTGATAAAAAAATGGGGCAGAATATAAAAATGATTGGACCCCTAAATAAGCAATTTAGGAAAGAAATAGAATGTATGAAACAGGTTCAAAGTGATATACAGGAAATTAAAACCTCAATCACAAGCTGGCAAAACCGTTTGAGTGAAAGTGAAAATAGACTTTTTGACCTTAAAGACATCATTGCACCTAGTGAAAAAGTAAGAAAAGATCTCTTCAAAACAACTAGGATGCAGGAAAAAATAATTTAATACCTGCAAGACGATGCAAAGATGAATAATGTGAGACTAATAGACATCAATGAGAAGGAAGGAGTCAATACAAATGATGTAAAAAGAATATGGGCAGAAGTAATAGCAGAAGTGGCCTGCCCTTTAGCTCAGCTCTTTAAGTGGCTGCTTCAACAAACCTGTCAGGCTCAGGTTGCTGTGGTTCGATCCCCACAACTCAAGCCAGCCAAACCTGCTCTAAAGGCATTCGGAGAAAAAAAAAAATCCTTATGAGGGGCTGGGGAGATGGCTCAGTGGAATCAACCCAATGAAAACCACACCCAGACATGCAATAATCAAGTTCCCTGAAATTCAGCATAGGAACAGTATACTAAAAGCCACTAAAGAAAAGAAGCAGATCACATTTAAAGGAAAACCCATCAGAATAACAACAGATTTCTCTTCACAAACCATCAAGTCAAGGAGAGCATGGAGCAAAGTACTTCAAGTCTTGCAAGAAAACAAATTCCAACCCAGACTGATATACCCTGCAAAACTCTCTTTCAAGTATAACGGAGAAGAAAAATACTTCCATGACAAAGAACAACTAAAGAATTTCATGATGACAAAGCCAAGCCTACACAGACTACTAGACGATGTTCTAGAGAGGGAGCAAATTGATCACAGCCCCATGAATAAGAATGGAAAGAACCCACCAAATAGGGCAAACAATTAAACACAGGAGAGTAAGAGGTATACAGTAGTAGTCTTCCAGTTATTCCTTTGTGTTCAGCAGCAAATATTTCCATCAGCACACTCCACAAATGGACTTCTCTTCAACCCTATAGCTCATGATTCCACCTGAGTCTATAGGGTAGATTTCAAAGAAATAGCTGTAGCTCAGTCCACAAGTGACACCTAGCCACCAGTAACTGTCATGGTCATTATCCATGTC
>NW_004524697.1:4686969-4688672 GCF_000260255.1 Octodon degus | reverse complement strand
ACTTTGAGAATTCTAATTATATGAATATAAGTTTCTTGGTTTTGACACAGTGAACTATTATGACTGATCTGTAAATTCTTCCTTCATTTTTATTTTTGACAGTCTTTATTGTTATATTCATTTATGTTTGTAAATAATTTATTTTCAATTTGCAATCTATTAAAAAGTAAATAAATAAAACAATGAAATAAAATCACTTGGGACGGTCTAGTAGATTGGAAACACCTTAAGCCACTGCAGCCAGAAATCAAAGAAAGAGGAAAAGAGCCAGAAAGGGTGAAGAGCCTGGGAACGGGGTGCACCCATCAAAGATGGGTCTCCAGTGGCCCATCCACTGTACATGAGTCCCACCCTCTAAGGGCACATTCAGATATTAATTCATCAATGGATTAATCTACTTATGAATTCAGCATCCTCCATAAGACAGGGTCCTCAAAACACCCAGGATATGGCAATATATTTTACTCATGAAAGTGTGTGCATGCTGAATCAACTGTAACATGTGTTTTTAGCCAAAAAAACCTCACATATGTTGAGTAATCTAGTTAGATATCTATTTCCTTGATTATTCCTCAATTGCAAAACAATTTTGATTATTTGATCCAATGTTTATTATATCCCTGCCATGATTAGTAATTTTCCTGTGACAATCAACCATGAAAAAGTATGTAGTTTACTCCCTGTGACAAATAAATTGACATTCAGGATAGAATATGCCCCCAAAAAGAAAATTGGGAACCCAGTATGTCCTGGAACATTGTTCAATATTTTTTTCTCTATATATTGAAACTCTATTATTCTTTAAATCATGTCTGAATTACTTCTAAATGTTTTCATGTAGTAAAGGAATGGTTTTGACCAGAAAGTGGAATGGACTGCAGGTTAATGTGTGTACTGCACAACAGACTAATTGCCACCTGAAGAGCACAGGAAACTTCTCTGGAGGCTCAGCAGACCTCTAGCTTATATTCACTATTGATGAGTGTTTACTTGAATTTTTTTATTTTCATTTTTATTAATTTTATTGAGAAAAAAATAGCAATGAGACAGTTTCAAAACCAATTAGTAGCAAGTTTTCATAATTAAAATATCGCATATTGTTGTCTTTGTAGTGGTTATTCATAGTACAGGATGCAGACATGATATCCTGTCCAAACACTGTTAGTACAAATCTTTCTTCTCACTGAATTAAGAAAAAGTAGCTGTATAGCTATCCTATTTTGTATATTTAGATACAATATGGTCCTTCATTTATATCCTCCTTTTTTGTTTAGTTTTGTCACAGATGGGTATTCCATTGCCATTTAAATATTGTAAGTGTGTGAATTCAGCAAAATATTCCAATATAGTCCAGTAGTCCATAAGAGTAGTGGATTATCTGGAGGACTGGCAATGTCAGAAGTTGTTGACTTGGCTTTTGGACGATGTTTCAACCATAAGGCTGCATAATCCTCTGTGATGGATACACCAATGACCTCAGCACAGAGCATGCTGTATGGAGGTGGGGCCTGCTCAGAAGAGTTTACTTGAAGTTTTAAACAAATATTTTGCAACAATTGCTAAGTACCAAGCTGGATCCTTAGTGCTCACGTTAAAACAGTGAAGATAGATGTTTCTCTGCAGATTTCAGTCTTGTAGAAGCTGAAACATTATAATGTGTTCTCTCTCTCTCTCTCTCTCTCTCTCTCTCTCTCTCTCTCTCT
>NW_004524697.1:4674408-4686869 GCF_000260255.1 Octodon degus | reverse complement strand
GAGTAAAGTTATTTGTGGGCCTTAGTGCAGATCGCATGTGTGTGCTTAGCTAGAGGAAATTTATGGTGTTGTTAATTTTTTATATGTATACATAGATATATAATTTTAAAGAGTATAAACAAAACCAAAGATAGAAAGAGAGTAACATACAACAATATATATGGCACAAAATTTCAAAGGAAGAATAGAAAATTAACAATGGTTGTCATATTACTTATTTTTATCATCAAATCTGTTACTCAGATTAATAGATATATATGTGCAAGATTGGAAAAACAATTAAACATTAGTGCTTGCTTTCAATAAATCTTAACTTTTTCTCATCCTTTTTTACTTTTTTAATTTGAAGTAAAGAAAAAGCTTCTAACAACAGAAGGGAAATTAGTTAATATGTGGAATTACTTTGTTCCCTTTGAGTAGGTCAATACACAAGAAAATGTCTGATCAGAAGAAGATGGAAATTAAGGAACCTAAGAATTAAGACATTGAATAGTCAAGGAACAGCGATCATAGTCAATTTAAGCCTCAGATAATTCATTACTCTTTGTAGAGAAAGAAAATATGTGGAAAATATTGGATAAGATATGATTAGGTAGAAATACAAGATAAAAAAAGTAATATTGAAATCACCCTACAACTGTTTTGCAAGTTCTTTCACATCACTACGTATTTTTTTTGTCCTAAGTGGTAGGATAAGTTGGAGCTTTAAACATATTCATAAATGCTGGTCTCTTTAGGCTCCATCATTCTGCAGACATCACAAGATTGCCTCCCGATGCAGCCTAGATCACCGTTAGGACGACCTTGTAGACAAGACTGCACTTCTTTTCCTGTTTGCTAGGCTGATTTTGTATGCAAAGCAGCTTAAGATTCTACCCATATTTCCTCTACCGTGCACAATCTTTCCTTTAATAGTAGCTTTCTGCTTTCTTGGAAAGGACCTGCTGAGATGCTCTTATGCATAAAAAGCAGATATCCCAATGTTGTCTTTCAAAATCATTCATACATTTAACTAAATAGACTGAACTTTTCAAATTTAAGAGGTTGACGGATAAACCAAATACCTCAGTCCATGAAGAAATACTTGCTTTGAATTGTCTAAAGTAATCTATTCAAAGGCAACTTTTCCCTGAGACGGACAAAATGCAAAAACCATCCATTTCTTTAAATTTATATAATGTTACCTATAAATTTCTAATTCACTGAAAATCTGACATCCCATATTGAGAAATAAAGTACAATTGCAAACCTGAGGAGTTAAGACTGGGATGAATAGTAAATTGTCAAATAAAAGGTCAGAAGTAATTGGAAGGATTCAAAGACCATTGGAGTAAAACAGTAATAAATACAAGAGGAATAATGGAAATAAATTAAACTCTTCACGTTTTTCTTTTGCATTGGTGACTTGTTTTGTGATAGTTCAATTCCCCAATGAATAATGAATAAATATAGTTTTAGTCACTACTTAAAAAGTTGATTTCGCTGAATGGAATAATGGTCCCTAAACGCTAGAAAGTTTAGAGGCCATTATTTCTACCAGATGGAAAAAGTTTGGATAACAGGAAGTAAAATGTACAGCAATTAGATAGAAAGAATTATTTCTAGTACTCCACCACACAGTAAAGTGATTATAGTTTACAATATTTTACTATATATTTTATAAAATACTTGAAAAGAGTAATTTAAAAGTTCTCAATATAGAGAAACTTTAAAGAGGTAAGAGGTTAATTACACAGAGTTGATCTTTAGCCAGTCTATACATGCATTATATTATCATACACTGAACCCTATAATAGGACAGCTTTAATGACAGATACTGAAACTGAGAGAAATTGAAACATTATATGCAATCAAATATAATTGAATCTAAGGCCACAGTTACCTGGAAGGTGTTCATGTCTTAAGAATGTGATTATAACTCTCTCATCCTAAGTCTTAGGAGAATTAAATGTCACCATAGAATGATTTGAAAACATAGAACAGAGAACCAACAGAGCAACTCTGTCATGTGTGTGATTTTCTCTTAGATTATCACCAAATTCTAGCCCTTAAATACTATTTTCAGTAGTACAGAAAGCCATTGTTGTGTTTGCAAAGTTTTTATGAGTGTGAATTTGGAACTAAGAACTTCCAGGTGCAGACATAGAAAGAAAGGAGAAACAAACCCCCTAGATGAGTCTATCTCACTCTCACATTTCAAGAGGCACTGTAGCAAATGAGCTCATTTTATCTTCTCAGAGAGAGAAAATATATGTTCCATTTAAACACAGATTGAGTTATATTCAATCTACTACTCTTGCAGAAAGAACCACCTTAAACATTATTTTATGATGTTTCTGGGTTTTATGGATTAAGAATTCAGACAAGGATCAACAAAGAGAGCTTTTCTCTGTGACACTACGGAACTAGCTTCACTGGAGAAAGTGATTCTGGGTAGGAGAAAAAGTAACTGGAGGATGGATCCATGCGCAGGCACCTCTCCTGTATGACTAGGAGTTGCTGGCTAGTATCTGTAGCACATGGGTGTGGACTGTCCATGAGACTGATCAGCAATGAATGCCTGCATTAATTTGTGCATGTACAATTCCTACATGGATAAACTGGGATTAAGCCTCAAGACTATTTCATACTCTAAGTACTTGCCATTCAACCAGGAATGTGTTTTACAGAAAATTAAAGCTACTGTTCACTTAACTGCTAATACCACAGTTTTGTGATTGGAACATTTGGTTATACTGTATTTTCATTAAATAATATAGTAATTACCACTTGTGCAGGATGCTCATGCACACTCATTTACATGCGTTCTTACCATGTTACATTTTGATACAAAATAATTAGATACTGAAGGAAAGGAGTAAAATGTGGGTAAGCAGTCTGCTACCGCTTCCAACATAATGCAACTACTTGAAACAGATGGAGTTGTGTTCTTGGGACTTGGAGACTGTTTCCTACTAGCAGCATCTGGAGACCAATTACCGAACAATCTCCACGGGGCTCTTGCCTCAGGGTTTTTAAATGGATGAATAATATATAAACTTCATGGATTCCCACTGAGAGAGAATTAAGCAGCATCAGAAAAAGGCAACCCATTCAAGCTGACCTAAAACTGAAATAATTTGAAATGTGAACTAAAGTCTTTTGTGTTTACATATGTAGTTAGTTGTAAGGTTACAATGCAAGGTTAAGTGAATAAAATAAAGCACACACACATCCTAAGCTCTTGATTTTTCCTGAGTCTGGGCAGAGAGTGTAAAAGGAGAATTAACTTTTCAATTCATATTTGAAAATGATATATAAAAGAATTTGTAGTATTAAGTTAATAGAAGAAATTTCCTTCATCTTAAAGCCCTGAGGTATCATAGAGTAGCTAATAACTGTCTTTTCAAGCTCCTCGTGTTATGTCTTAGTTTCTGGAGGCCTTGAGAACTTAATGGATTGCTAGAGACTATTATTAACAGAGCTACTCCGTTCAGGTGTTCATTTAACGGTACCTCATTCTGACTTCACTAGTTAAATAATAGCTACAGAAACCACAGCAATGTTGTATATGCCAGAATTCTACCTTCTAGTTTACAATGAAATTCACAGATTGATGGTTATATTCAATTTTAAGGCAATATATTCTGTAGTGAACCATTATTAATCATTTTACTGATAAGGAAATGGAAATTGGGAGATGCAAATCTAGGAATCTGTTTCTGGAAAAGATCAATGACTTTGAAGAAACTTCTAAAATCCACCTGTGTGTGTCTTTGAAAGAGTGAGATTGTACAACAGCAGGACATGCCTGCAGAGTGCACTCTAATGACTTCAATATTCGTTCACTTATTTGGAAAGCATCTTTCTCCCATGTGCTAGACATTACAGAGTCTAGGGATCAATCAATCAGCAAGACAGGAACAGTACTTCACCCCACCATACATAAATTTTACACTGTCAAAAATAACTGCCTTGGGAAATTAATGAAGCTACTGTTATGGTATTTTACATCTAAGAAAACACAGTGATAGATGTTAATGTTAGCAGAGACAAAATCTAATATAGAAAGCATAGGCTTCTTTAATGCTTTCCCACTAATGACCAAACTATTAGTTATTGTAAGTTATCATTTGAATAGAATTAAATTGTTTAAGTCTAATTGTCAGCAATTTAAGATTTATAAATAAAATTTATGAATTATCTATTGTTTACTCTTCTATTTATTCTTGCTTGCTTTTAATAATTTACATCATGGGCAAAAACAAAAAGGGAGGAGATAAAGACCTACAAAAAAATGAAAATAATTAATTTTATAACTAAAATATTTAAATGGCAATGGAATAAGCATCTATGACAAAAATAAAAAAGGGGATAAAAATGAAGGAGGATTTTGTATCTGTATATACAAAATACTTATGATAGATATACAGCTACTTTCTCTTAATTCAATGAGAAGAAAGATTTGTAGTAATAGTGTTTGGACAGGATATCATGTCTGCATCTTCCACTAAGAATAACCACTATGAAGACAACAATATGCAATGCATTAATTATTGAAACTGTCCTACTAATTAATCAGTTTTGAAATTGTCTCATTGCTATTTGTTTCTCAATAAAATTAATAAAGAAAAAAATAAAAAATATAGTAACTACAGTTTCAAAAAACAGATCAATGTTAGTAACATGGAGGATAGATCACTACCCATCTGAATAATGTAAGACAGTGGTAATTTGGATAATAAAGGTTCTGAATCAGGAAGTAGGGATTCTGGGCCTCAAGGGAAGCAATTCTGCACAGTACGTGGAGGAGGAAATGTGTCAGAGAAGTTGTTCTGTAGGCTTGGAGTTGTGAGAAATGGGTTCACTAGTCACCTTGCATGCAGAGTTTAATTTTTTTTTATTTTTCTTATTTTTTTCACATTATGTACAGATTTAAAGTTTAGCATATCAATGATTGATAGAAAATACCTGTTCCATGTTATGTCTAAGGTGTTTGATATTCAGACAGATACTGATGTTAAGCTCAACAGCCTATGTTTTATTGTTCACACATAAGTCCTTACACAGAAAAACTTCCCTATAACTTCCACTTCCTAGGAATTTCAGCCCATTCAACTCTTCTCTTTGACTACAAGACCTAAGATTACCTCTTCTCACTTGAAACTTAATTTATATATTAATTTTATTGAGAAAGAAGTAGCAATGAGAGAGTTAAAGCAGGTTAATATTATCAAGCTTTTCTTCTGGAGGGTTAACAACTCAAGTTTGCAGACCAAAAAATTAGTGAAAAAGAAGGGCCACAAGGACAGCCAACATTTTGGCCCTAGCCCTTCAAGGTCAGTGAGGACTCAGGACACAGGAGAACCTGTGTTGTGACATCTTGTAACTTAGTGGTATCCCAAATTTTCTGATCAAGGAGACAATGGGGCTACAGAGGAAAGTGATTGATGATATAGAGTGTGCCTAAGGAGAGTCACATGGAGAGAAAACATTCTTTCAGACTTTCACAGAGAGCACATTGGAAAAGCAATGGCCATGACTCATCCACATGGCTAACACTGACAAAGGATCTACAAACTGCTCTACAGGGTTTTAGGATAAATCCTGAGGGGATTTCACTGACCTTATCAGACCCAAAAGCTACAGCTCTTGTTTCATAGGTCCTGCTTTATCTTGGTCTTAACCATCCAGCAGAAAAGTATAAAAACAAAGTACAACTTCTGACATTGCCAGTCATGCAGATAACCCATTATTACTATGGACTACTGGACTATATTGGATTACTCTACTGAATTCATGTACCTACAATATTTGAATGGCAATGGAATACCCATCTCTGACAAAAGTAAACAAATAAGGGGGATATAAATGAAGGACCATTATGTAGTGAGAAAATATGTATATCTGTATATACAAAATGGTTAGGATAGATATACAGTTACTTTCTCTTAAATCAATGAGAAGAAATTTTTGAACTAATAGTGTTTAGATGAGATATCATGTCTGCATCTTGTACTATGAATAACTACTACAAAGACAACAATATGCAAAGTATTAATCATTGTAACTGTCCTACTAACCTGCTTTAACTCTCTCATTGCTACTTCTTTCTCAATAAAATTAATATATAAATTAAGTTTCAAGTGAGAAGAGGTAATCTTAGGTCTTGTAGTCAAAGAGAAGGGTTGAATGGGCTGAAATTTCTAGGAAGTGGAAGTTGTAGGGAAGCTTTTCTGTGTATGAACTTATGTGTGAACAATAAAAATTACCTCATGTAAAAGCAAACTCAGATTTAAAGAAAAGCCTTTTTTCTGCACTTTAAAGCACTCAAAAATCAGAAAGTTAGTAGGAAAGAGTATAACTCTCTTAGTAGGGGTCATATTTCATGTTACATGAAGACCTTGATCAAAGTCATAGTCTTACATAGTTTTGCATTTTAATTTATATTAATGTGGCTGATTATCCAACTGTGTCTCAGCGCTTGGCTAGTTAGCTGGCTGTTCATAAGCTAGTGAAACTGCATGTCACACTACAACTGTTGAAAGCAATAATGCATAAAACCTTTGATACCTTATTTGAGAAATACTAAGTGATTGATATATTTGGCTTTCAATCATATTTAATAAGATAAAAGTTATGGTGGGGTGAAGAATTGTTTCCTAATGATCACAATCCAATTCCTTCTACCAAAACTTAAAGCTTCACACAAATATGTGTTAGACATGTGGAAAGTGGTAGTGAAGATGATGAAAATGCTGCTGCCTCACACTTCAAGAAGTATTTTCTTTTTGGACTTATGTGTAAGCATAAGAAGTATATAATTTTTATGCCCATTTTTAAAATATATCCTAATGTTTAAATGTTTTTTATCATATTCTGTAGGGATTTAAAGTTCAACATATCAATACTTGATGAAAAATACCTGTTCCATGTTATGCCTAAGATGTTTGATATGCAGAGAGATAGTGAGATTAAGCTTAACAACCTAAGTTGTATGGTAATAACATTAAGCTTGTCTTCTGGATGGTTAACAACATAAGTTTGCAGACCAAATTAGAGAAAAAGGAGGGCTGCAAGGAAAGCCAAACTTTTTGGCTCTAGCCTTCCAAGGTCAATTAAGACTCAGGACATATGAAAACTTGTACTGTAACGTCATGTAACTCAGTTGCGTCCTGAATTTTCTGATCTAGGAGATTATGGGGCCAAAGAGGAAAGTGATCAATGATGTACAGTGTGCCTAAGAAGAGTCACATGGAGAGAAAACATTCTCTCAGGCTTTCACAGAGAGCACACTGGCCAAGCAATGGCCGTGACTCATCCACATGGCTGGCACTGACAAAGGTTCTACAATCTGAGGTACAGTATCTCAGCATAAATCCTGAGGGGATTTCACTGACCTTATCAGAGCCAAAAGCTATAACTCTCTTGCATCAGTCCTGCTTTACCTTGGTCTTAACCATTCAGCAGAAAAGTATAAAATCGAAGTATAAGAAGGAAAGCAATCCTGTTATGTTGAGCTGTAGGCGTCTCAGGTCAACAATTTCTGACATTACCAGTGAAGCAGAAAACCCAATACTATTATGGGCTACTGGACTCTTTTAGAATATTTTGCTGAGTTTACACACCTATAATATTCAAATAATGGAACTTAACAAAAAAAGAGGATACAGATGAATGTCCATTTTGTATCTGTGTATTCAAAGTGGTTAGGATAGATATATAGTTACATTCTCTTAATGAATAGAGGAATTTGTTCTAATGGTGTTTGTAAATAGGATATCATGTCTGCATTTTGTACAGCAATTAACCACTAGGAAGAATGTATGCAATGTGTGAATTATTGAAACTGTCCTACCAATTTGATTTGAAACTCTCTCATTGCTATTTGTTTCTCAATAAAATTATGAAAAAAAAAGTTATGTGAGATAACTTTTCTATGGCTACATAGCTTAGGTTGACTACAGGAATTATTTTTCTATAAAAACATCATTTTATAAAAAAAGAAATATTTTCATCAAATATTTGTGGGAAGGAAGAAGCATAGACAGAAGGAAGGGATTTGGCTTGAAGGTATTGCCTGAGTTAAGAGAATAAAAGAGTTAAAAATTAAACACGAATCTTAGTCTGACTCTTATAAAGGATGAGGATCTTTTTGAACATACACTAATGGTCTTTTTTATATTTTCTTTTTACAAGTGTCTATTTGATTCATTTGCCCATTTTAATACAATTATTTAGGATATTTTGCCGTAGAGTTGAGTTCCTTGCATATTCTGGTTAGACGCTTATCTGAGGCATCGTTCTCACATTTTCTTCTCCTGTCCTTCAGGTCGTTCCTTCACTTTGCTGATTATGTCCTTTACTGTCAGAAAAAAAAAATCTTTTATATTCCTAGTTCCATTTGTCATTTTTTTTTCTTTTTGTTGCCCATTATATCTGGGTATTTCCCTACAAATCTTTGCCCAGACTCATCCTGTAGCACTTCCAATATGTTTTTTTTTTCTACTGGCTTTATAGTTCAGGGATTTATAGTTTAGCCTTTAATCTACTCCAAGTTGACTTTTTATTTATGATGGGAGGGATTTATTTTTATTTCTCCATATGTGAATATCCTATTTTCTCAGTACCATAATTGTTCTTATGCAAATGTGCATTCTTGGCACCTTTCTCAAAAAACATTTTGTTGTGAGCACACTGCTTTATTTCTAGATTCTCTATCCTGTCCCATTGGCTACTAACATCACAGAAATGCAAGTCAAAGCTACAGCGAGACACTCTAGACACTCACTCTAATTAGAATGAGGATTATCAACACGACAAAGATAAAAATGCTGCTGAGGATCTGCAGAAAAGGGAACAGTGGTGGAAATAAGTATCACCCTTAAAGAAAACATTATGGAGATTCTTTAAAATATAAATAAAAGAAAGAAATCTGAAAACTACCACATAATCCAATAGCTAAATTACTATATATACATAAATATTACATTACTATAGAGAGATAGATGTTACTCAATAGATAGATAGATAGATAGATAGATAGATAGATAGATAGATAGATAGATAGATAGATAGATTGTTCAGCATATACTTATACCTATATATTATTCACTATATCTATAGCTATAAAACCATTATATAGAAAGGATTTTGCACTCCAGTGTTGATCCCAATGCTGTGCATAGTAGCCAAGTCATGGAATCAGCTTAGGTGCTCATCAAATGAAGAATGGATAAAGAAAGTATACAGTGTATGTGTACACAGCTGAATACTCCTTCCAAGTAAAAGAAACAATAAAACCTGCCATTTATGACAACACGGACAGACCTGCAAATCATTTCATTAAGTGAAATAAGGAAAGTACAGAAAGATAGATATCACTTAATTTCACTTTTGTATGAAACTGTAAAAATCTGAGATCATAGTAGACAGAAAACATGGTGGGTAAAGAGAAAGGCTAGAATAGGGAGAGACTGGTCAATCACACAAAGACACAACTCAATTAGAATAGTAAGTTTTGCTGTGCTATTACATCCAAGGTGATTGGAATTAACAGTGTTTTGATGTATATCAAAAGAACTCCAGGAGCCAGGGAGAGAGCTCAATGGCTTAAGCATCTACCTGGCAAACACAAAATCTGAGTTTGATTCCTGGCACACAAAAAAAAAAGAAAAGAAAAAAATACCTACTCTCAGGAGGATTCCACCCATCACAAAGGGATGATAAATGTTTAAATGATAAATAACCTAAATATCCTTAGTTGTTTATTACACACTGGATATATACATCAAAACATCACACTGTGTCTCAGAAATATGCACAATTATTTTCTGCCACCTAAAGTATTTTTTAGGATGAGAGGAACTGAATGTATGTAAATATAATATGTATCAGATAGCTCTGCACTGCTGTGACAAGACACCTGATATCAAGTTCTTACAGGAAAAAAAAAGTTAATTTTGCCTTATATCTCCAGAAGTTTTACTCTATGGTTTACCATCTCAAAGGCAGAAGTATAATGGCAGGAGGAAATTGTGGAGGAAAGCTGCCTGCACTGTGATGCTCAGAAAACAGAGAGAGCAAAGAAGACTAGAGAAGAAGCTGACAAGGACAGAGGTAGTTTCCGAGGTCACCCTCCTGTCCTGCACCCAGACACAGTTCCAAGTGTGCTTTACTATCTTTTCAAATATCTCTAAAGCCATTATTCTTAACAATACACTAAA
Source organism: Octodon degus (assembly GCF_000260255.1). NCBI lineage: Eukaryota > Metazoa > Chordata > Mammalia > Rodentia > Octodontidae > Octodon > Octodon degus. The sequence goes on along the minus strand of NW_004524697.1, from coordinate 4,676,664 downwards.
AAATATTTTGTTCATCTAAACACATATCCTTATTCCACACTTAATTTCCAAGAGCAACAATAATAACGTTTAATTCCACCTAACATGATATGACTATTCTGCACACAACAACAACAAAAAAATCAAAGTAATTTCTTCCACACAGGTTCCACAAAACCTACACCACTCAGAAATCTAAGTCCAAAATGTCCCCTGAAATCTAAACAAACTCTTAGCTCCGCACAAATTGTAAAAATCAAAAGGCAATTTATACACTCCCAAGGTACAGTAGCATAGGGTAAACATTTCTGTTCTGTGAGGGAATAGAGAAAACTGAAGCAAATCAACACCAAAGGCAACAGAGTTATCATTAAATCTTATAGCTCTGTTTCTGATGTCCTGGGACATGGTGATGCATAGTGAGCTTCAAACAAGTTAGGCAACCGAGCCCTGTGGCCTTCCTCTGACTATTCATTGCCTGTGGATTTCCTGAGGAACTATCCCACATTCCCCGCATTTCCATCACCCTGGGTCTGCACAGCAGCTTTGGTATCACTCTCAATTCTTCACATGTTGCCCCATCATGGTATCCTGGCAGGATGATCGTAGTAACTACATCCCATATGCCTAACCTCCTAGTCCATCCTTTGAAACCTGATTGAAAACCATAATTCTTGTATTCAGAATGCTTATGAAACCAGTATCACATAGATGACACTGAAGTCTACCAAGAGTTTCAGCAGTAGTGAGACCTACCCAGACAATGACGGCAACAGTAGCCTCTGAGCGGTGGATGGCTCAGCATGGTGAAATGAAAGTACTCTGGGGAACAGTTCCCTAGGAGGCCTTTCTCAAGCTGGGAGTTCAGAAGCTGTCTTGTCAGATGAAACACTTTTGAACCCTTGATTTTGTGATTTTAGGATGCCACCACAGTGTCTTTTCTCTTGTCCCAGTGCAAAGTATATGATTTCCTTTAATAGTGTGGATCTCTACCAAAACCACCACCTTTTGGGACTGATGTTTGCCAAGAGTTCCTTTTGGCCAAACAGCAAAATTTCATATCTTTCTCTTCTGCTTTTTGCTCTGCTTTTCACTATAGATATGGCTAAAAAATTGAATGTGGTGGCACATGCCTGTAATCCCAGCACTGGCGAGGCTGAGACAAGAGGATCACTATGAGTCTGAGCTGCATAGTGAGACCCTGTATCAAATACATAAATAAATAACTATAGTTCTGGCTAAAAGTAGCCAGCAATTTGAGTGTCACAGCCCGGCAGGCACTTAAGTCACTGAAATAACAGGGAATGGGTAGAATCCTCACCCTAACTAACGCTATGTGTGGATATCTGTGAACTAAGGAAGCACATTGAGAGCAACAATGTGTAATACTAAAGCCGTGCGTGAAATACTTGTCATCTTGGACTTCGAAATGTGTACCATTTCTAATGTTATATCAATTATGACTATACTCTCTTTAAAGTAATTTTTTTTCTATTTTAGGGAAGGGTCTACAGGGTGTTCAGGGTCTAACTATTAGACCAAACTCATAGTGATCTGCCTGTTTGCAGCCTCCCAAGAGCTGGGATTACAGGTGCGCTCCACCACACCCAGTCTCAGTTGCCATCTCATCGCTCCCCAGGGGCAGGGCCGGCATGGCAGCCCTGGAGATCGAACCCGTATTTAGCCAGTCCTAAAGTAAACTTTAAAAAATAAAAAGAAATAAAAGAAAATGAGAGACAAGAAAAATAACTCCAAATAAAAAAATAAACAAATGCCACAGCCCACACACAGGGCTGCTGTGACTTGTCCTCCTGCCTGTTGATCTGTACACCACTTTGACACTCGGCTTTCTGCAGCGTCTCTCACCATGGCAGCCACGTGCACAGGGCAAAGAAGAAGCAGAGAGGAAGGCGTCAAGAAAAAGATCTCTTCTTAATTTCTCATCTATTTCTTTCTTTTTAATCTTCTTCCAATTTTGCATGCCTATACCTGGCAATACAAACAACAAATTTGAAGACAACACTATGCAATACAACATGTACTGTGAAATTCATTATCATTTGGTTTAGTAAAATTCTGTGTCATTAGTAATTTTTTTTTTGCTTTAATACTATTTTGTAGTCTCTTTTATAAATAAAATTTTAAAAATTTTAAAAAGATAAAAGTAGGTACAGTCCCCAGAGTCATCCATCTAGTAGGTCTCTCCCAAGCCAGTCAAGCTGACATACCATATTTTGAGGAGACAAGTAAGACTAAGATCATTGAAATCCTATAGTT
>NW_004524697.1:4650763-4673863 GCF_000260255.1 Octodon degus | reverse complement strand
TTTTTTTTTCCATTTATATATTTGGTACAGAGTCTCACTACTCAGCTCTGACTCATAGTGATCCTCCTATCTTCAGCCTCCCCAATGCTGGGGTTACAGGCATACACCACCATGGCCTACTGGGTCCCCAACTCAGTATGCCCTGAGTGCAGGGGTGGCATGGCATGAGGAACCGGGGATCAATCCCTGGTCTCTGCACTTGCCAAAGAGTGCTTAGTCCACTGAGCTATCTCGCAGGCACTTAAAAGTCATTTTAAGTTAAGTCATTTTGAAGCAATACTTAAATTATGAAATGTTGCTGTAATTCAAACTATCAAGTATATAAATATTTTTCATAACATACATGTCAAGATTTTTAAAGATCTTGTGTAAAAATGTAAAAGCTATCCCAAAAATCTTGAAGTTTAGTTAAATAAATATAACTGGTTTTTTTTCAACCAGGTATTGAACTCATGTCCTTGCTCTTGCCAGGCAAGTACTTATTCTACTGAGCCATCTTCCCGGCCCAACAAATATTTTTAAAAGCACAAAAAAGCAATGAAAATGCTTAAATTAGGTGTTAAAAGAAAGAAAACTTTACCACAAATAGAGAGAAGAAAAAATACCCTTTGAAAGAATTTGCTAAGTATGTAGTTAAAGAGATATGGGGTGTAGATCTCCATGCACTCAACTGTCCCTGAATTTCCCTACAAGAGTTTTCTAACTGAAAGGCACCCACTCAATTTACAACCTGCATAGCCACAGATTATATGAACAAGCATGATCCAGATGTAGCTGACATACCTAGGTGCAGTTTAATGTCCAGTTATTATCTATATATGCATGATATTATTATCTATATATACTTATACAGATATGCGTGTTTGTGTTTGTGAAAGAGAGAGACAGAGAGGGAGAGAGATACAGACAGACAGACAGAGAGACAAACAGACAGAGAGCTAGACAGAGAGACAAGAGCCAAAAATCATATATACATTTCAGGAAAAGAAAAGCATTTATAGATATTCTACTACTAAATCTATTGAGATAATAAAACCTACCCTTGACCTCCACAATTACAAGAGGTGGTCATGAGGTTGCAGACATTTATTAATAAATGTTGCTTGGGTAATCTTGAGATAGATGCTCACGCATTTTTAATTTCTTCTCTAAGGGCTGGCAGTATAGCTGATTTTCTGCAATATACAACATCCTCTGGGGCCCCCCATAGGAAAGTAACACTATCTGTTGGGGAAAAAAGTACTATTTTTCCCCCAGGACAGTGGAGATGGCTCAGTAGAATAAGCGCTTGCCTGGCAAGTGCAAGGGTCTGAGTTCAATCCCTGGTTCAAAAAAAAAAAAAAAAAAAAAAAAAAAACTATTTTTCTTTTCCTAAAGTATGTGTGCAGTTTTTGGTTATCTCTCTTCCTTACTCTCCCTGTCTCTCAGATTTCTAGAGTTGTCTAGACTTGGGAAAAAACATATTATCTCAGGATCATGCATATCTGCATGCATGCATGACTGTAATTTTAAAACCAACTTCAAAAATGTAAGGACTTCACATCTCAAGACACAGTAGAAACTATGAAATTGTCTTGTTTTTAAATGATTAAAAAGTATAGAAGTTTCCCTAAAATAAATGTTCTAGTTAAGATATATTTATTTTATAAGAGCACTTATGGACATTATATGTTCAACTCAGCTACAAAATATGATTATTGAACTCCTTAAAAACAGATTATATGTGCAATCCTTTGAATAATTTATACTACTGACTTGGTAGAATTATTTGTATCACAAATTACAACTTTTTATAAATCCCATATATTGTATGCTAGTGTGTTGACCCGAAGTAACCCAGAATTCATCACTACTCTATCATGGTTGTTACTAAACTTATTTAACATAAATACACCTTTCAAAAACTCGATATTACTTTTTTTTGACTTGTAGATTTAGCAGCTACAAGTAATTTATTTGTACTTTGCCAGTTTCTATGAATTATTTCTTTCCTATTTGAAATAGAGTTTATTCTAAAATTAAGTTATAAATATAAGGACATGATTAAAATTGGTTATGCCTCAAGTCAGACTGTTCAAGCCTTCTAATTGATCCTTGAGTCAGGAGATGATGAAATAGTTTGGAAGCACACTTTTAAATAAGCTGAGCTTTTAAGCCAAACAATCTCTCCACATGGAAACACCATTAATGTGGACTAAACTATGTGTATAAAAGAATGGAAGACCTTGGAATTTAAGCACTATGACTTTCCAGCAATCAAGGTAGTTTAATGAGGAAAGACTGCCATTATTAAGGACAAAAAGAACTATTGAGCACTTACACACTATCCCAGAGAAACACAACATGATTTACAGTCAATTAAGGATCAGCATCATACATTACAAACTGAAACTCAAGAAGAGGCTAACTGGTCCCAGACCACAGCAGGAAGTCTGCCCTGGTCAGAAGCAGCATATTCTTCTCCCTCTCTCAGTCCAGAGCCAAGATGAATATTTTCAGAGGAATAAACTTAATGGGGGAGGCTTGTCAATATCCATGAGGTAACAGGAAACTAAATATTGCAAAAACTTTTACATTTTTGATAACCTTTAAATGCTCAAAATTGCCACCTACAGAGATAAAACCAAGATTCCAAATAGGCTGCCTGGAGCCCCAAGATGAGTTTGTGTAATTAAAATTTGGTGCAAGAAGGGCTCTGAATTACATTTTCATGGTGCTTCATAAAAGTAGCATAGGTAAAAAGACTTAGGTGCCGATAAGGTTCTCTAAAGGATGGCTATTTATTAAAGTTCTTACTTCTTACTAGATTAAATATAGGCAAATTAATTGTCAGCCTCAAGGTACAATGTATGAAAGCAAATTATCTTATTAAATATTTAACAGAAACATAGTCTACATATTGCTTAATTGAGATAATCTAATTATATCACACTAACCCACTTAACTAATCATAATATTTGAAATTATTTATCTGAATTTACTTTTGTTCTTGTTCTATATTTTTCAACTGGTTATTTTACCATAAAATATTTCCTGTTAGTTTTCAATAATATACAATTATAAGACCCTGAGTGCCTAAGGACTGATGAAAGATAGACATCGTTTTAGTATTCTACTCTTTAAAATGTGGTGTCCAGTAGCGCTAAATAAAAACAGATACAGTAAATGAGAAAGACCGTACTGCATTTGAGATCCACAAAGAGCTGAAACAATGGTGATGGTGTTGTTGGTATGACAAAGGTAAGGAAGCCCATATAGGATACTCAAACTTGACATTAGCACTATAATTTTTCTCTGTTTATACAATAATTTATATGCATGTCTGTGTTAGTTCATTTGTCCTTATTGCAGTGAAGTACCTCAGGTTGGAAAATTATTAAAGAGACTTATTAGGGCTGGAAGCTCTTGAAGTGCATGATGTTTAGAATACAACTGGTGATGGCCTTCTTATTGGCTGACCTAAGGAGCATAGAGCATCATATGGCAAGAGAGAAGTTGTACAAGCATGTTCACGTGTGTATGCAAGTATGTGTGTGTTTGTGTATGTTTGTGTGTGTTTTATCTATCTCATCAAAAGTCAACAGCATTCAGCCATAGTGGCTCTAATCTAATCACTCACAGCCCCTTTTCTAAATTTTGTACTCCAATTAAGTTTCCACTTTCTAGAATGGGGAGTGTAGTTCAACACACAAAGATCTAAGGGATACTCAGTCACATTCAAACCATGGATAAGACTTAGAATTTCACAAGACATGAAATTTTTACAAAGCTGAAATGAGGCACTCAGGGAAAATGACAAGTTTCTGTAAGAAGAAAATTGCTGAAATTTGGAATACAGCTAAAGGATTTATAAGTTTTCTAAAGTAAATGTTCTAAGTAAAGGACTAGTAAGAAAGCTGGATCTCTTCTCTGCATCAGAGAGAATTGGGATCCCTGTACTTCTTTTGTTCTTACGGTCTCCTCTACACAGTGCTTGGTTCAATAATACACACACACACAATTCACATAAGTCTACTAACATGAGACTTTACTCCACTATTTTTACCTTGAACATCAGTACTTAGGCTTATCCTGTAATTTGTGACACTCACATGTCCATGTCTGTGCAGAAAATATCAAGATCTTGGAAATAAGACTATCTGTATGAACTTAATAACTGCATTTTTTTTCTTTCTTTTTTTAACTGAAGGAACTTGCTAAGAGAGGACTGGTATAAATTACTGTTGGAAGTGTTACTGAATGTGGGGTATACAGAAAAGGATAAGGAAAATAAACTTTTTTCTAACTGATTACATGTCATTTTCAAACTTTGCATGTCAGGTTGATTCAATTACTTATGTTTCATATCTTAAATTTATGAGTAATTTGACCAATTATTGTATAAACATGAAAAATTTTTGAAAATAGATGATTCTTAAATGGCAGCTCCACACTGCCAGCTATTAATTTGCAATAATGTATATATTATAAGAGTTTTTAATATTGAAGCAGAAGAGCCAGCCAGGTCCTGTTACTTCAGGAAAATTCTTACACAGATTCACTTATTTTACTAGAAATATAACGGGCACATTTCTTGAAATTAGAATTAACCCATCAAAAGCTCATCTCTGTTAAAGCAGGATTACTTTAACCCATGTTACTCTCACAGAAAGGGCCTCTAAAAAAATAAATGCAGGGGCAAGGGGGATGGCTCAGTAGAATAAGCGCTTCCCTGGCAAGCACAAGAGCCTGAGTTCAATCCCCAGTTCTGCAAAATAAATAATAAATAAATAAATAAATAAATAAATGTAAATACAGACATTACTCAGAGATAAAAATACTTCCAGAGATTCCTTTTTTATACACGAACATCAGATGAATTCTTTCTGACCTACCAAAGCTACAAACTTCTTTTACTTTCATACCAAACCCAAACATCAGGTTTATGTCCACAAAATACCCATACTTGAAATAGAGAGTTTCACCAAGAGGTCACCAACCAAGAAGACGAAGGACAAAGATTCAAGTCTTCTCCGAAAATAAGATTGTGAATTACCTCAGAGAAAAGAGCACTGAAGCGAACATCAAGAGAGGGGTGCTGGTAGTTTCACAAGTTTGGATAAAATCAAGGTTTCCAGATTTGTAACAGATATTTTGTGGACAATTTGTGGACCATTGAGCAAACTAAAGTTATGCTAATTAAGCTTGCAATCATCCCATGATATTTTTAGCTCATTCTTCTGCAAATAAACAATGAAGTTAGTAACTGATAATTATGCACATGGCAACAGGGAATCGGGTTAGCCTAACCAGAGGAAATAGAGAAGTGCTACGCTTGGCTTTTAAAAATAGAAAGAGAATAGTTCCAGCCTCATCCCAGAAAAAAAAATTATTAATTTCATTATGGGAACTTAATTACAATTTTATAATTATCCAAGATTCAACACCCTCCTGAATTTAAAATTATTTTCCTCTGATAATGAAATTATTCCCAGAACAGGACAGGGAATCATTAAAATTCTCTATTGCCCAAACATCTTCATTCACTTCTTATTTTCCTCCTAGATTGAAAATTGGAATCCTTTCAATAATAAATTAGAGTTAGGATGCTGAGACCGACAAGCAAGCTGAGGGCTAAGGAAGGGCATACTTACCTCCCAGGAAAAGCAGAGGGCAGTGAACATTTAAATTAGGATTCAAACAAGTGTCGGGGATTGGCCCTGGAGGGCTTGGCAATATATCAGAATTATCAGAGAGGAAAGTTCAGAGCTTTCCTGTAAATGACTTTTGTGCTAAGTTTTATTGACTCCGTGTCCCCAAACTGTAAATGTCCTCTTATCTCCACCACTACCAGATTCACTATGGCTTTTCCCTATCAGCATAGCCAATCCCAGCTGTTTCTATCCTGAATGGCTGTGACAGATCCTTAACCAATCTCTGCTTTCCTTTGCCCTTCGACAATTAGAGCTCCACATAGTAGCCACACTCACTATTTAGATAAATAAATCTTGGGCCAGGGAGATAGCTCAGCAGTCCAAAGCATCTACTTAGGCAAGCTTAGGCAAGCACAGGAGTCAAGGTTCAATCCCCAGTACCATGTGCTGCACTAGCTCCAGCCCTAGGATGGGCTGAGCCGGCTGTGAAAAAGAAAAAAAAAAAAAAAATAGATAGATAGATAAATAAATAAATAAATAAAATGTTAAAAATAAATAAAGAAAGAAATCTTACTATGCACTTCCATGCTTAAGGCTATTTTCTAATTTCCCCCTGCGTTTGAAACCAAATTCAAAACAGTAACCCCACTCCATTGTGCTGTTCGGTTCCCCCATTGTTTAAGCCCACACTCCTCCAACTTCATCCTCAACACTGCTTTTGGGCCTTCTGGTTCTTCACAAGCCAGTCTTGTTCGCTCCCTAGGGCACTGTATGAGCTGCTGCTTCTTTCGGGAACACTGTTTCCTACAAAGCATGACAAGATCTCTTTGTTCAGATTGAGTGTAACTTATCCTATCTTCAGAGGTTCTCTCAAACAAGCAACAAAAAGAAAAAGGTCCTCTCTACTTAGCCCTCAAGGAGGGATAAAGTCATTTTCCATCATTTAGTTATGGTTTTTGGTGTCTTGCATAAAGTTAGAGTCTGCTAACCAAAAAGTCGGCCTTACCAATAAAGCTGAGGTCATTGGCTTGCTCAGTGTTTTCTCCAGCTCCAGAACACTGCTCAGGAAATGGTAGCTGTTCATTCAATGATTGCTGGATTTTTGAACAAAAAAAAACCCCACATTTTGAAAGGTTTTTTAAAAAATAAAATTATACACAAAAAGCATTTTTAAAATTGTTTCAGCAGTCCTTGAAGAAATAATGTTTAAACTACAATTATAATAAAAGTAGAGCAATTGTAATGACTGTGTGACTTTTCTTTTCTTCTTTTTTTTGGGGGGGGGATAGGAGTAAAAGTACATAGAAAACATTTCTGTGGGGTGGAAGACTGCTTTATTTATATAGGGATTATTCAGAATATCAGAATCACAGAGTCCATATAATATTGAAGAGTACAGAATAATAATGATGGGTTTGTATTTAATGAATAATCAGTTCATAAGGAAAGGATCCAGACACTGTGCTTCCAGTTAAGAATAATCAGAACTGATAGATAATCAATACTCATCAGCATGACCTGAGCTGGAATCTTTCACTGTATATTTTTAAATCACCCTTACATAAAGGTATGATTTATTCCAAAGGATAAATATGTAGGAAAAAATAAGGTAAGCAACAAAGTAGAAAAATCTTTTCTGAAGAAGTTTGGTGGCAAAATAACTCTACAGAGAACAGTGTTTTCTATGAACTATAATGTGAGTAGCTATGGTGACTTTTAAATAGTCCTAACATACATGGGTACAAAGTTCTAATTGCTTTTTCTTCTTTTCTGGTGAATCCAGTTTAGTTCATAAGCCTTCATTCCCTCTGTTGTAGAAAAGTTTGTCTTTTGAAATCAAAGTAATTCATTTAATTCTGGATTAAAACCTGGTGTGCTTAGAATTCATCAAATGTTACTATCTGCCCAGGGACAGTATGCTGACTTGTCTTGCTGGTATTATGTGTGATAAATGAATGATACCTTATTTTCATCCTCTACTTGCCACACTGGGTTGGTGCAAAGAGCTTGCTTTACTCTCCTGGTCTACATTATTTTACGGCAGTGAGTAACCTGGAATCTTGAGGTCTACCCAATATCAGTTACTCCTAAATGTTTCCTTGTGGTTATTTATGTATAAAATGCCAATTAGCCCAGAAAAGTACTCTAAGACTCATTTTCTTTCAGTTTATTAAAGAGTATGCTCAGGTTGACAGTAGTTTTTAATGTGAAAGAATTAAAACATTATGTAATAAAAATTCCATAAAGAAAACTGAGTGGCAATTACTTAACTATATACTATTTTAGTGATCAATTTTACTTTGGTAGTACTTAAAAATTATTTACCACATGATCCAACAAGCAGCGTTGAAAGGCATTTTATACATATTCATAGCAAGCAAACCAACTGTCCATCAGCAAATGTATGTATGAACAATACACAACATGTGTTTTTACTGTAATATTATTTGGTCTTACAGGAATAATTCAGGCATGTCCTGCAACAAAGATTAACCTGAAAGATCTTATGCTAAGTGAGTTCACCCAGTCACCAACAGACAAATATTGAATAATTTCTCTTCTATGGTGAACCCAGTGCAGTCAAATTCATAGAAACAAAAAGCAGAATAGTAGATGTGAAGGCTTAGGGTGAGGAGATACAGTGGACTGGTTAATGAGTAGAGACCCTCAAGTTTCACAAGATAAGACATTCTGCATGTTGGTTGCACAGCAATAGGCATATGCTAATCAATAGTGAACTATACATCTAACAGTGATTAAGATGTTATACTTTATGTTTATATTTGTCACAATTGACCTTTATAATTGTGTAAAAGAAAAAACTCACATTTTAGATTCTGAGCTGAAACCTATTTCTGATGTCATATTATGACTCATAGTATATAGAAAGATTTTAATCCATAGATTCAATTAAAAGAGCAATACACAAGTCAGTTTTTCTTCAGTTGTAAAATTTTGGCTGAAATTATGACATCTTAAAAATCACAGGTCATCTGTAAATAGAATCCTACAAAGCTGTTATTTGCAAGAACAGTATAATGAATATACTGTTCATTAAACTTATTAAAAAGAAGCTGCTGGGGAAAAAAAGTAAGATGATTTGCTAGGCTACCATAATCTTTCTCTGTCCGTGGTTTTCACTGTCAATATGTACTTTTACTCTCAGTTCAACCTTGAGCTCAGAAAACATGCCTTACCTTTTACGTTATAGAATATATCCTTTCTATAGTCCAAGCACTGACAAGTTTGTGGAGGAGGGTATAAGAATGACTTTGAAATAACTGGACTACCCAGATTGTTGGTAACACTGATAAGATTTAAAATCTCTGGGCTGGCCAGATAGCTCAGTGGCCTAAAGCACCCGCTTAGGCAGAGCTCAGGGATTGGGATTCAATCCTCAGCACCACAAACTATGCTGGCCCTGTCCCTGGGGCGCACTGAGACAGTGATTTAGACTGGGCCTGGCGCATGCCTATAATCCCAGCTCTTGGGGGAATGAAAACATGAGGATCACTATGAGTCTGATCTATGCAGTGAGACCCTGTAGACCTTGTACTAAACACATTTAAAGAAATAAAAATGATTTAAAATCTCTGAGAGAGCAAACAGATTAGCAAATATATTTTAATAGCAATTTTTTATTAACAAAACAGTTTCCCAAGTTAAAATGGAGTACAGTATGATAAAATCATCTCCACAATTTATGCCAAGTCCTACTCTTAACAAATAACTATCTTTCATTGACCTAAAAGTATACGAATTTGAACCTGACTGTCTAAAAAAAACACATACAGTCATAAGTCCCATGCTGATTTCTAAACGGAACTATAGTTACTGAATTTTCTGAAAATTTCAATTATATATATTCTACTTTAGTAAGCTTATAAAGCCATTTAATCTATGAATCTGGATTTCTGTATAATGCAAAATTAGAGATACAAGGTATTTATAGTTTCTAAAGTATTGGAATTTAAAGTATTGGGGAAATAATACCAAATCAGTAAACTTGGTGATAGAGTTATTTGCTTATTTTGCATTTCAATTCTTTTTTAATTTTTTTTCAAATTTCAACAAAAAAGAGTAAAAATAACAATAAAACAGTTTCAAAACAGGCCAGTAGTAGAGTAACAATGTCTAATACATTGTATATTGTTATATTGGTAGTAGATGTACAGAGTATAAGATAAAGTCCTGAACACTGTCCAAAAAGTATGAGCATAGCACTTTCTTTCCAATGAAAAACTCTTAAAGAAATATTATGAAATATCTAAATGACAAAATGACCCAAAATGAAGAAGCTGAAAGAAAAGTTATTAGATAAGTCAGTGTTCAGTGAGATACATGAGGCTGACTTTAATTTTTAGACATCTTCCCATTTTTAATGAAAACAGTATGCACTGTAGGTTGCAGGCTTACAGCGTTCTTATCTGAACTGGATCTTTCCTCATACATAATGTAAATTCTTCCTCATTTTCATTGAATCTGGAAAACGGTGAAGAAGATGATGACAGAACTTGTTCCACTTGTGCAGTGTAAGGCACTTTCTCGTTTTTAAATTACAGTAATTCAATTTCTCCTTACAACACGTTTTTCATTTTCTTATCTCAGGATTTTTAGGCAGAAATTTATTCATGACATGAAATATCTTAATTGAAAGCTCAATATAATTTCTCAATAGACAAATTTTCAATGTAATTACCTCCAGGTGCTGAAGTTTTTGTGAATGACCTATCGAGGCATGCAGTCTGTACATGGCCCCAATTTTTGATGACTCAACTTATAATTTTTGAACATGGTGACAGTGTGAGAGCACATGTGTTATGGTTTGTGTCTAGTTGTCCCCCCAAAGCCTCATGCAGTCATGGGGTGAGGACTTCTAGAGTTTGTGTTAACTCATGATCCACTGGGATTATGTGTGATCCAAGGATGGGATTATGGGTTTTAGTACTGCTGGGATTACCCATAGATGGGTAAGTATTGGGAAGTACCCATAGGTGTGAGTACTTCCCCTACCCTGGGGCAGGTAATCTGCATTACAATGTAAGGTGGGAAGAGAAGCCAGCTGCTTGAGCTTCTGCTACCCCTCCCTTGCGCTCTTGCTCTTTGCCACCACCCTGAAAGTGTGCTTTCTGCTGTGTGCTGCTCTGCACTGGACCCAGCTGAGTATGGACTGAAGCCTCCAGTAACTGTGAGCTAAATAAACTTTTCCTTCCTTCATTTTGAGTGTCAGGTATTTGTCCCAGCAAAGAGAGAAGAATAACTAAGACAACATGCATTAGAGAGACACCAAATTTGAGTTTTTGATGTTGGTCTCTTCAGGGACTCCGGCTATGTCCTAAGGTTCCGTTTCACAGCACTCAGCAGAAGTCGTGAGTCCAGGCTCATACTCCGCTTCATTATCAATAAGGGAAAGCTGTGTTTTCACATCTGCTTTGTCAGCAGTATGTGGATATGGTACTCCATGAGTTACATGACAGCCACAGTTTAATTGCATAGTAGGCTTTAATAGATCACTGCACTGAACACTGGGATAATGTCAGTTTTTTCAGTATATTTAAGGTAACTTAGATCAGGCTATGATTTTTGGCACTTTAGGTGTATTAAATTCCTTTCCATTTTGATGATACTTTCAACATATAATAGATTTATCAGGATTAAACTCACAAACTGAGAATCATTATATTATATGTACACACACACACACACACACACCACCACCACCACCACCACCACCAACACCAACACCACCACCACCACCAATCATGGCAAATAATTTAAAGTAACAGCCACTTTATAGCAAAAATAAATAAGCATAATTAATATAAATTCTGAGGCTGGGGAGATAGCTCAGTGATCTAAGCACCTGCCTGGTAAGCACAGGAATCTGGGTTCAATCTCCATTACTGCATACCATGCTAGATCCAGAAAGGCAAACCGCACCAGCAACCGAAACCAGGGATAGTAGTGCACGCCTGCAATCCCAGCACTGGGGAGACTGAGACAGGAGGATCACTATCTGTCTGAGCTGTGTAGTGAGACCCTGTACCAAATCAATTAATTAATTAATTTAAAAATAAAATTGATATAGATTCTATTAAAGCAAGAAAATAACATTCAGGGAAAAATTTAAATAATTATTTGGTTTTATTTGATAATAAGCTGATCTTCTTGACAACAAATGTGGGAGATTTATTACCAAATGATTGCTCATGTTTTTTTCTCATGAAAATCAACCCTTTAATGAAACTTTCTTACTTGTTCTTGGTTTTAGAAGGAGAGAGATAAGGAAAGAAGAATAATAAGTTGCCTATGGTTTCTCAAATTGATAACAATACTTTGACTCTTTTAATCTACTCTGCATTTTATTTAATATGACTTAGTATAGCTATATTTAAAGCATTCTCTTAGAAGTACTGAACACAGTAATTGAGCTGAATTTATGAGGCCTCTTTGACAATTTCAAATATTCAGGAAATTCTGCTCTTTCCTCCATGCTTGTATTTCTGCCAGAGGGTCAAGTGAATTTTATATATGTCTGTTCTTGATGACTTGTCAAATGAACTAAAAAATATAGTTGCTTTAGAAAAATGCCACATTTAGAAAATAGAGACTTAACTCTAATAGTCCTCCTAGACTATGGCATTATTATAAAAATATGAACAGTAAGACTTCTCCTTGGGCCTAACTTTTCAATGAAAAGACTAGCTGATAATTAAAGTGTGAATTCATGGAGCTTTAAATCGTAAATTTTCAAAGATGTCTCACTTTTAAGTGATCTATTATTAATAATAATATTTTATCCACATAGGAAGTGTTACAAGTCCAAAACATGGTCAAAAACATCATTTCACTTAAATTATACAACAGTGCAATGTGTTAGACTTTATTATTTTCATTTTTAGGGAAAATGAATATGACAAGAAGTTAATCCTGTATTTCAATGCTACAGCAAGGACACAAACACAAATTTGTATTTTATTACTATTAAACATTTAAATTTATCATAATTGTTAGAGAAAAACAAAAATTGCACATATGTATGTAATATGATGTGATGCTTCAATACAAGTGTATAACAAGGTTTAAATCAAATTAAACATATCTATCTCATTCATCATCTCTTTATGGTGAAAACACTTCAACCTCATTCTTCTACCTTTCAAATATACTATGAATTACCATCCTCTGTAGTCACCCTACTAAGCACTAGCTCGCTGAGCTCTGACTCCTCTCTAACTGGACCTTAAACACCAATCTTTGATTCACAATCTGCCACTCTTTTAATTATGTTTTATACTCATTTGCATTATTTATGACATTTGTAAAATACTCGTAATGAATAGAGGATAACTGTTTTATCATATTATTCATGGAATTTAATCTATGTATCAGTGAACTTTCAATCCTTACTTATACCTATTTTAATAGCAAAGAATGTGAAAACATTTTATGAGCATTATACTACCCACAATCCAGGTTACAATCTATTTCCTTGTTTATTCCTTGTTTTTGAATTCTCTTGGCTATAGAATTATGAATCTAACTTTTTCACTTTTCTCAAATTTATTAAAATATGTCTTATATGCACACAGAGTAAATACCTTGTTTTCCTCTTTGCAGGAATATTGAGTTTGCATAAGCAGAGTTTCCTGTTACTGTCAAAATTAAATACTTTTTTAGAAACAAGTGCCATGTTGAATAAATATTGAGAATTCTTCTCTTGAAAGCTAATTGGATATCCCAATAGTTGGTCATGTTACAAATCCAATAACTATTTATTTTATATTAAATAGTCCAAATTATTGGTGGATATATTTTGTAGCTATTGAAATAACCTATGTTTATAAAAGCACAAGCATATACAGACCAAAGTGGCCAACTTGTACCTTTCAGAGTGTCACTTTAGATGACAGATTCATTAAAAACTTTTGCAGTGAAATGGATTTATTTCTCAAGTATGTATAAAATATTAAGTCATATAAGCTTGAAAGTAAACCTACAAATGTATTTCTTTCATTTCCAATAATATAATCTTTCTCACAATCCATATGATTTCAGAATAATGTTTTGTAAGAATATAGAAATAGAGATTACATGTCTGGAATCTTTTCTGAGCCAGATATAGTCTACAACATAAATAAGATGCACCATCTATTCATCATTCAACTATATAAAGTGGAAATACTAGATGTGGAGACAATGGTTTCATCCTATGATGGTTTTCACTCTCCTTAAGAACAATCTTCAAATAACCTTTCAGCACATTACTGATAGAAAAAAATTTTATAATTAGTATGAAATATTTTGTCACAAATTGAACTTTGGCATTTGTAACTCATCGTAAACAGCTGTGGCTATTTACATCAGCATTAAAGGCAAATCCAAAGTTCCAGACTCAAAATGTAACCAGCATATTCTTAAAGCCTTTCCTGCTGTGAAATGCCAATTATAAAGCATAAGTAATGAAAAATATACCCTTTGGAGCAATCAATTCTCAGAAGCATTAGTTTTCTTTAATATTCCAGTTTCATTCCAGGAAAGGGCCAGACAAGAAGTAAGACATTTTGTGTCACCTCAGTATAATATCATGTAATTTAGGATAATAAAGAATTCATAAGTGATCTGATAGGGAAAGGTTCATTTACATTCTCTCCAGAGAGTTTTATCTCTTCAGATGTGACCTTGTTTAATTAAATATATTTCAAATCTCAAGAGAAATGGCAAGTAAGCAGACAATGAAATTCTTCATTTTATGTTGGACTGAATAAAGTAAAATCAAATTATATGAAAGTCAAATGTAATAGAAGATAAAGGTTACAATGAAATCCTGTCAGTTTGAGCTTATTCATTAGAATTTTATAGAAGGACAAACACATAGTATGCTATATAACTTCATTATAAAACTGGAACTTAATTTCATTAATAAGTCCCTCACCCAAGAACTCAAATAAAGTGATCCAGAGACTCATCAAGTTAATCTTACTCAGTGAATTCATGCGAATGGTTGGACTCAACACAGGGAATGCTTCCTTTTAAAAATAAATATATTTTCAGGACAATATTTCAAATCTGTGTCACAGTTGAAATTTTGATTTAAGAAAAGTATTTAACACTTTATCTGATATATTTTTCTTTCTTTGCTTTTTGTAATTATTCAAACACATTAATGGTGCCAACTAATGGTTTTCACTGATATATTTTTAGAAGGAAAATAATGAAAGTAACAATAAATGAGTTATATCAGAATCACTTTCATACTGAAATTTAATTATTAAAAAACACATGTATTACTTTATCAAGCTATTTTAAGACTTACCTTCTCTTATTATCATCATTACAGATTTGTTGCTTTTATTTCATTCTCTGATTACTGGAAAAATAAATCATGTTTTACTACAGTTAATATAATTATGAGAATGGAATATTTGTTCAATGTTGGTTTATTACTGAATAATATGTCATTTTTAAATATTTTAATTTTGCTAAATTCATTGTCATATAACATGTGCATAAAAGCATAGAAATGTGTCACAGTAGTTTCTTATTTATTAGGTCTATGTGCCACTCAGTAATGTGCTGCCAATTGGCAAAGTTTGGGTGAGGCTTATCCCAGAATGGTCCGTGTGTTGGAACGGCAGTAATCGTGCAGCGCCCTTAGGACCGCGTGTCAGTGTGGGTCAGTGTGCATCTTGAGGAGCCAGGTGCTTCACTTCACTGTGCCTTCCTGTCTTGTAAGCGCAGTTGCTTTCACCACTCTGACATCAACTTTGATTAAGTAGAGGGTCCTACCATGTCCCTGAAGCTCCAGAATATTAAGTATTCCAATTCAGTTTCTTTATTATGGTAGCAGATGATATACTAATAATGCAAAGCAAAACTATCATCTAAGTCACCAGAATAAACAATGTCCCTAGTCCTCTTGACTGCCTACAAAAATCAATTCCTCTATTTCTTATAAGGCTATGATATTTATAATAAAACCCTGGTTTTGTTCATAATTGCATTGTATAATCATACATCTCTAAACTGCTTTGTCTTAAATGCATGCAGGCAAAATTATATATTTTATATATACTTTATATCTTAAAATATGTTTGTGAGATTCATGATACACTTATCATGTTTATTTCCATTGCATACAATCTTCCATTGTATAATGCCTTTCAGATATTTGTACATTTTACTTCTTAGAAGTACATTTAGACTTGAATAGAACTTTAGATTTGGATTTGTTTTACATTAGAGGCAGTGTACATACTTTGAATTTTGAAAGTACACGAATGTCTGGGAACTAGAATGGACTTCAGTGAGAAAAACTTGGTGAAATCCCTGGGGTTTACTGGTACAATTATTTAGGTTCAAAGGCTCAGCTGACCTTCAGATAGGCATAACCTCCAGATGAGCTCTACATAACCATAAACTTCTAAAGCAGAGACCTTTCTCTGGCTGCTCACAGAGGAAGTCAGAGACTCAGCACAAGAAAAGGACTTGAAAACATCGTTGTTGACTTGGAATAGGGGAGGACTAGGTGGTGAGGAAAGTAGATGGCCTATGGCAGCAAAGAATGGCCCCTGCTTCTGACCACCAAGGCGAGGCCACTGCACTGCAACAGGAGGAAAACGAATTCTGTCAACAACCACTGAACTTACAAGTTCTTGCTCCCCAAAAGATAAGCAGAATCCCAGCCAACATCTAAATTTCAAGCTGCAAGATGCTCTGAGCAGAGAAGCAAGACAGACCATTCCAGAACCTGACCTATGCGATTGTGAACTATAGCACTTTAAACAATGTGTTACACAGCGATAGAAATATCATAACTTTTCTCTTATTATATATTTTAAATTGTTAGCTCTTAAGATTTAGATGTGATATAGATTGCCTTTCTGTATGTTCCTATCCCAACCCACACAAATGTGATGGAATGATTGCTGGTTTTATACACAGATTGTGCTTATTATGAATCATATCTAAAACACATTTGCAAGTCAGTTGATTCATTGGTGCATGTCCATTTATGGAACATAAGTCGAGGTCTAAAATCGCCAGATCATAAGATGTAGACATAATACCAAATCAATTTAAAAAGTGAACCAATTTGCTTGTCCACTATTACATCATTTGTATTCCAGTTCTTTTTCATTCTTGTTAGTACATTTTTATTTTAACTATTTTGAAGGGTGTAGTTGCCATGATACTGTAGATTTAATTCATAATTCCCTTTCTTTCTTTCTTTCTTTCTTTCTTTCTTTCTTTCTTTCTTTCTTTCTTTCTTTCTTTCTTTCTTCTTTCTTTCCTGCTTTTGGTTCTGGGAATCAAGCAGCTCTTGGTCTCGCCAGGCAGGCATTGCATTACTGAGCTACATTCCCAGCTTCACACTTTAATTTTTAACAATGAGTCTAGAAGTTATTTTACCTGTTTACAGACCGTCTCTGCATGGGATTGTATGGTTGTA
Source organism: Octodon degus (assembly GCF_000260255.1). Lineage (NCBI taxonomy): Eukaryota > Metazoa > Chordata > Mammalia > Rodentia > Octodontidae > Octodon > Octodon degus. The sequence goes on along the minus strand of NW_004524697.1, from coordinate 4,656,778 downwards.
GACATCTGTAAGATCTACATTCCACACCACCCACTCCCCCGCTTTTCTCCCTTTTGCACCCCTTTAGCAGGGTCTTTCTGCCTTGCCTTTTTTGGTATTTCTTTAAATTTTTACTATACTTAGTAGATAATATACATACTTAAAATTGCAGACACATGAAAAAATATGTTATTCAATTTTTTTTTGTAAAAACTATCTTCTTGAAACATTCCTCAGGGCCTGAAGTGGGGCACTGCACCATGGAAGTTGTCTACTGGCTCCAGAGTCAACTTACCCTCACTCTCCTCAAAGTCAGTCATTCATATGAATTCTAGGAGAATTGGAGTTTTAATTTTATTTATAGTTTTACCACATAAATTACACATGACTATAAAATGCCTTTCATTCTGCATCTTAAAAACTTTATATAAATAAAACTACATACTAAGTATTCTATGAATTTTTTTTTTTTTTTTTTTGTATTTTAGGGAAGGGTCTACAGGGTGTTCAGGGTCTGACTACTAGACTGAACTCATACTGATTCACCTGTTTGTAGCCTCCCAAGAGCTGGATTACAAGCCTGTGCCACCAGGCCCAGTCTCATTCATCATCTCATTGTGTCCCGGGGACAGGGCCAGCAGGGCAGGACCTGGTATTGAACCCCTGACCCCTGCATCTGCTTGCAGGTGCTTTAAACCACTGAGCTATTTGGCCAGCCCTATAGTGAATAATTTTGGGTGACATATTTGTGTGGTTTATCTTTGTTTCTGTGAGTAGCTATATTTCTTTCATACTGCTTACAATTTAATTGCGTGAACATATTTTTCCCTCTATCTGTTGAAGGATATTTGGATATTCACAAATTTGCAAACATTATCAGCAGTACTGCTATGAAGCTGCTCATACCTTAATATATTTCTTTATAGAGATTCATTGTATAAGCTGGATATGAACCTTTATTAATTATACGTGACAAAGGTATCATCGCCAGGCTTTTATCTTCTCTTGATAGTTATTGCTTATATTTAAATTTTCTCCCTCTTCAAAATTTATGTGCCAGTTTGTTTGCCAGCTGGTGAGCTTTGGGAAATGATTGGATCATGAGGGTTCGTGACCAAGAATGTTTTTCTCAACTTGACCGGATTCCGAGACACATGGCACATTAGTGAAACACACTTCTGTGTATTTATGTGGAAGCATCCAGAGATTATAGGCTTGCAAATCAGCAAACTGAATGGGAAGACGTAGCCTGATGTGGATGGAGCCATCTAACAGGCTGCAGCTTGGATGAATGAATGGGAAGAAGGAGGAAGTCATCCTGTATTTACAAAGTTCCATTCTGCTTGAGCAGCCACAGCTCTTGCTCCGGCCATAATCTGTGGACATCAGATCTCAGGGTCTTTAGCCTTTTGCTGCAGAATCCCATCCAGGACCGCCCAGAGAACTTTGAGGCCTGCACCCTTGATCCCTCCTGACCTAAGGCTTTAAGCTTCTTGGACTGAGCAGCTAAGCTATTAGATTGCCCAATAACTGCATACTCTAGTATGCAGAGAGGCATTCCAGACAATCCTCTTCCTGATGTTACTAGCTTATCTCAAGAAGCTCCCTGAATAAGGGCATAACTGTCTATAAGCACATGCATGTATTTTCATAGACTTTCGGAGCAAGCCTCCACCTTGCGTCACTGCATTATTTGATTGCAGTGCATTTGGGAAATGATGGAAAGAGGACCTCATTGAAAGGAGTAGACTGTGGGAGCATGAGCCTGAACTACAGGCTGCCCCTAGCCCCTTCCCCTCGGGGCTATTTCCCTGTGCTTCGTGGATGCTGCAGAAGGTGTAGCTTTCCCCCTCCATGCCTTAGACCATGATACTTCTGCCTTCCCACAGGCCTAAGAGCAAGGAGGCCAGATGAGTGTGCACAGAGACCTTTAAAACCATGTGCCACGGCAAGTCTTTCCCTCACTGAACTGTTTTTCTCAAACATTTAGCCAGAGTGACAAAAATCTTACCAACACACTACCTTAGTTGGCTGGGTATTATAAAAATAAATCAATATGTAAATCAATATGTAAATATGCCATGATGCCTATCTTTTTCTTTATGGTAATTGCGATTTTATTGATCATTTTTAGTAATATTTCTCTACCTTAATGTCAATATAATAGTTTTCTATGAAATTCCTCATAAATTTGTATGTTGCATCTTTGACATTTAGATCTATAATTTGTAGTTGACTTTTGAGTAGAGTTTTGTTTTGTGTTTTTTTTGTGTGTGTGTGTGTTTAGTACAGGGTCTACAGGGTCTCACTATAAAGACTGGACTTGTAGTGAGTCTCCCGTTTTCAGCTTTCCAAGCGCTGGGATTACAGGCACGCACCACCATGCCCAGGCTCCATTGCTGTCTCAGTGTGCCCCGAGGGCAGGGCCAGAATGGCACTCTGGGGATCGAACCTTGGACCCCTGCATCTGCCTAAGCAGGCGCTTTAATCTGCTGAGCTATCTGGCTAGCCTGAGTATAGATTGAGGTAGGATGCAGGTGTTGTTTCTTGATACAAATACACATTTTTTTTTCCTGAATCTACTCCTTGAAAGGCTTTTTTTTTTTTTTTTTTTTTACCATGATCTATAGTTACATGAATCAATGGTTGGTTTCCACGTTCCTTATTCTATTTCATTAAGAGAATTATTTTCGTCATAGCCGCTGCATACTTTTACCTGATACAGCTTCAGAACAAGTACCGTTGTTTGATGGAGCAAGTTCTCTCTTTTTCTTTCTTTAATAACATCGTAGCTTGGAGCTGCGATCTAGCTGAGCAGCACTGCTCCTGCCTGGCAGGTGAGAGCTCCAGAACTTGAGCTCAGTACTGCCCAAATAAACATATCTAGCAATACACATGATTTGCATCTTCATGCAAAGATTTTATGTTCAGCGTATCACATTCCACAACACGTGTTTGGGGAGGATTGTCATCTTTACAATATTTAATCTTTTATTCAGCAAGCATAGTATACCAAAGTTATATTTTCTTTATTTTTCCTCAATGATTTATCTTTAATATTGTATAGAGCATTCATGTAATTCATTTGCTAAACTTGGTGGCATTTATATGGTGTAGTTTTAGTTTTTAACTTCTTTATTATTTGTGAAATAGAAATATGAAATTTAAATTTACATATTAACTTTATATCTAATGAAGAATTTCTAATGCCTCTTTAGTTTATTTTTGAATTGTTTGGGTTATTCTACTTATTGAACCATGCTATTTGAAAAGAATCAAAACATTGATTTAGTGGTTTCTTTCTAGTTCCTATGCATCTCACTTACTGCTCTTTAACTTATTTGCACTAACCAGGATCTTTGGTATAGCAATGAATAGAAGTACTATCGCTTTTCTAATGTGCATATTGGTACAGGATCTCACTATGCATCTTGGACTCTTAGTGATCCTTCTGTTTTCAGCTTTCCCAGTGCTGGGAATATAGGCATGGGTCACGACAATTGGTCTTAGTGGCTGGTTCAGCGCACCTAGGGGCACGGACTGCCCAACATGTGACACCAAGGATTAGGGTCGAACCCTGGTTCCTGTGCTTACCTAAGTAGGTATTTAGCCCACTAAGCTATCTTGTTGGTCCTAGAAGTATTATCTTCTTTTTTTTCTTAGAAGTATTATCTTAATCATCTGTTGTACGTACATTTAGTGATAGTTCTCCGCCTTGTAAAAACTACTCGTGTTATTTTGACTAATTGTTATTTAAACTCAAATGGCAAAAAAGAAGTAACTTTCTATTTAGTTGTAAAATATGAATACATTTTCCAAAATATTTTGAATCACAAAAATACATATTTTCAAATTTTTCTTTTCCTTAAAATTTTAAAAATATGCTGAATTTATTGCCTACTTTAATATCACCCAGTATATTGGCTTCCTTTTTTCAGTCCTCACTAAAATTTGACAAATAAGAGATTGTTTAAAGCCCTGTTTTGTAATTAAGTGTAACAGAGGAAACTGAGACTTAAAAAAGTTTTAGAATCCTCTAAGGCCACAGAATATCCTCGAGGTGAAGCACTGGCAGTAAAATCAACTTCAGGGTCTTCTCTCCTAACTATGATGATATTTTCAATCTCTAACTTTTAAAATATAACTATGACATCTTTATATTCATGTACAAAATGCCACATAGCTCTTGGCTAGTGGATTAGTCTGCTTGCTTTCAATGGGCCCACATAACTCACAGGATCGGTGCAAGGAAGCACAGGATTACTTTTGCCCCCAGTTTCATGGTTTTCCTCCACTGGTAGATGAGAGCCAGTCAGAGGTGTGACAGTGAAAGCCTGGGCAGAACAAAGTGCTTGGTTCTCACAGGATCTAGGAATCACAGCACGAGGGAAAAACATCGGAGCAAAAAAACCATGTACCTGATCTAGACCCCAAGCCCCCCCAGACAAACCCAGAAGTGTGGGGTACTGATTCACTAGGTGGATCCCAACTGAACCGAATTTACAACTAAGCATAACATTCACATTATACTCCTAGTAAACCTGACATCCAAACGCATCTCTCTAAATCATGGCAAACAACTAAATGCAAGGTCATCATGCAGTGTAACACAGTGTACTTACTGTTCAGTGTACAAAGTAAGATATGCTAATCCTGTCCTTCACATCTCAATAGTTCTAGCAGCATTGCTTAAAAACCTTATTCAAAGTTTCCCCTGAGACTTGTGGAAAACTCTAGGCTAAAAACCCTTTCTAAATTTGAAAAGCAAGAACCTTTATCCCAAAATACAGTATCACAGGGTTATTATTCCCATTTAAAAAGTGAGGGGTAGAAAGACATGGAATTATTGGACTAAAGCAAGACTGATATACAACAAGAAAAGCATTACATCCTTGGTCTCTGCTTCCAGATTCCAAGCCATGTGCTCCAGTGTGTGTCCCGTAGGGCTTGGGTGGCTCCCGTCTCAGGGCCCTGCTGATTGTGGTCCACAAAGCCATTTGCACTTGGATTTGCTCAACTCAGCCTGCAGCTTTCCTTGAGAGATGTTCCACATTTGAAAACCAATTGACTTCCTGAGTTTTCTTCAGAACCTTTGACATCATTCCCACAACTTCACACTTTGTTTTTAAGGGACTCTTAGATTGGACACCAAGATTTTCCTTTGAAATTCTGGTGGAAGCCTCCATGACCCCAGAAAACTTACATTTTACATGCCAATGGTATTTGGACAAAACAGAAGCAGGAACCACACCCTGTCAGACCATGGCCACACCAGCTTCTGAGTCCCTTTACAGCTGTACATGTTGAAAAGAATACTGGAGAGCCAATTCTGGGAGTGACTGTTCTGGAGCAAGGGGCCCCAAGACTCCCTTTTCAGTGAAATGTTTATACTTTTGCAGCTTAGAGCCCGAAATAGGTGAAGTGTTGTTGATTTCTTATATGTTCTCAAGGCCCCTTTGTTCTTATCTATGTATAAAGGTATTTGATTTTTTATGGCTTTAATCTTTTCAGCAACCACACTACTTTGACCCTGTGTAAGCAGAGTTGTAAAGGGGGCAAAATTTTAATTATCCAATTTTTTCTATTCTGTTTTTTGCCTGTGATTTTTAGTAGAAATCTTGCTAAATGCAGCCAGCAGTACTCATGACACCACCTGAACACTGGGCTGCCTTTAATTTATCTCTGTCAGATAAATTCATCTGCCTCATTTATTTTATTGTATTATTATTTATTATTATTATTTTGTATTTTAGGGAAGGGTATACAAGTGTTCAGAGTCTCACTACTAGATCAGACATGTAGTGATCCACCTGTTTACAACCTCCCAAGAGTTGGGATTACAGAGGTGCACCACCACTCCCAGTCTCAATTGCCATCTCAACACACCGCAGGGGCAGGGCTGGCACTCATCTGCCACATTTAAATTCAGCCTCCCAAAAGTCTTAGGAAAAAGGTAAATAAATTGATTTCTAAATTTTAATAGGCCTGGCTTCTAGACTCATTCTCAATAGTGTCTATATTCCCAACTGTAACCTC
>NW_004524697.1:4640496-4645068 GCF_000260255.1 Octodon degus | reverse complement strand
CTGTGACAAGCCCCAAGATGAATAGACTATAATTTTCTTATTCACTAGCATAATTCATTGTAATTTTGATGTTCTACAAATTAGTTACATGAATCTATGATATGGTCTGAATGATATTTATAACAACAGTTTAGTCTGATCACACCAAAAAAATGTGAAATTGGTTGACTGATACCAATTAGGTTTGTGTAAGTATATTCTATGAAGTTCATATGGTGACCAAAAATATAACAGCACATTTCTCAGAAAGCGTGTCATTAAACAACACTGGATAGAACACATTATACATCTTTTTCTTCCCTAAAGATAAATGATACAATGAAAGTAGAACCTAATATGAGAAGCAAAAATTGTAAATAAAGAACAAATTAAAAGATCAATGACAAAAAATATATGGATAGGAGTTTAGTAAAAGGGAAGAGAATCTAGAAATTCAGAGAAGGAAAATAAAAAGGGATTTAAAAAGGAATTAAGATACATTATGTGTATGTACTAACTTCACACGAGGAACACAATATAGATGGCAAACATGTACTAATAAAAAACTCTAAAAATAAAACATGGCTGAGATGTACTCAATTGTATATAGAAAACACACACATACACACACACACACACACATCATTATTCATTTATTCATTGATGGGTTTTTGGGCTATTTCTAAGATTTAGCTTTGAAAATCATTCCACTATAAATATGAGTACGTGTATGTATTGTTGAGGTATGATGTTTTTAATTCCTTTAGGAAGATACCAAGACAAGGAACAGCTGGGTTAAATGGAACCTCTAGCTCTGTTTTTTGTTGTTGTTGTTGTTTTGTTTTGTTTTAAGGAATCTCAACACTGATTTACACTAGTCTACACACCCAAAAAAAGTGGAGAAGGGTTCCTTTTTCCCCATATCCCCACCAGCATTTGTTATTGGTTGGTTTAGAAACAATATCCATTCTTTGTGGAGTGAGATGGAACTTCAACACTGTTTCAATATTCATCTCTTGAATGACCAATGATGTTGAACAGTTTTTTATATATTTATTTGCTGTTTGCAATTCATCTTTGAAGAGTCTATAATTTTAGATGCTCATTTTTAGACATTTTTAGGGTAAATGGATGTTCATTGAGATCATAAGCTAAAATGAAATAAATTGTGTACACATGTATAAATACAACATTGTTTCTCTGGTATGAGAAATAAAAAGTGTAAATAAGGATCAGAACTTATGCTAGATATTATCAAATAGGAAGACAAGGCTTAAATAGGAAGGATAATGAGAGATGAAAAGAGGAAAGGAAGGGAAAAGAGAAAAATGAGTAAAGAAAGAAAACTGGAGACAAAGCTTTTATAAATCAGGAGGAGAAGAGAGGTTGAAAATATGGTAAAGGAAGAGTAAAGTAAAAGATCTAAGTTATCACATGTACCTGCACAAATTCTCCACAATGAATGTGATCATTTTGTATATCTAAAATGTACCCGTAAAATTAATTAATAAAAAATAGAGCAGCTACTGTTGCTTAGATTTCAAAATAAACAGAATTGATCTCCACACTGCACATGAATAGGAATAATGACAATTTTATAAAAGCCAATGATGTTGAACCTTTCTATTATAATATATTTTTTAGATTTTCAAAGGAAAATAAGAGGCTATACAACTTCCAGAAGAAGTGCTATAAATTTAAACTATATTCACAGAATATCTGGAAATCTCTAACCATGCTTGATATATGGTGCAAATAAGAATCACTGAGAATAAAATTCATAAAGACAAAAATTTATTACCATAGTGGACTTAGGAACCTCCTATTTGTATCACCAGGTCTTATTTCTATTAGCTTGTATCTAAACCATACCAATCGCATCTGAGGGAGTTAAACTACTGGAAGAAGCCTTAAATTGTGTATAACCTTTAGGTTTTTAGAAAGTCCATTGTATTTCAGTAAGAGTGCTAACCGTTTCCCTGAAAAGCCACTTTTTGCAATTGTCTGTGGCTAATGCATTCTTCAGATCCATGTGGAGCCATAGCAGGCCGTAAAAAGTGTGTCACGTAAGAGTAAATGAAAAGGCTTAAAACAATCTGCATGGCTGACTTGAGAGAACTGAGAGAGTTCTGTATGGAATTAAAACTAGAATTTTTTCCAGCTTTCCTTAAGTGGTAGAAGGCTGAAAAAATACCACATGCTGTTTACTGAGCTGACTAGAGGACAACCAGTTATCGTAGAATGTGTATTTGCTAAAGAAATCTTGTCATTTCTGAAACTATTCAAGGACTTCTGCAGAGACAGCCTTCTCTAAGAAATATAAACAAGCAACCAGAGAAATTAATTGCATTCTCTTCTTAATTCACTAAAATTATCAAGCGACTATTTGGAAACTGAAGCTAAATTGTTATTTCAGTTCGGCAGCTGGTGTTTAATTTATTTTTTGAAAATCTGTGACTATCTATTTTTTCTTAACTAAAATAATAGAATTTTTAAAAAATTACTGGCATGCATGGACTTTAAAAATCTCTACAATCGGGATATTTTTTCCCAGAAAGCTAGGATCACTCTGCTAGGACATTCTACCATCTGTACATGAAACATTTCTTTTCGTTGAGCGTTCTGTTTGTTTATTCCATTCTTAGAGCTCATCTTCAAATAGTATTGATGTCTCTCCTCTTCTAAGTCAATCTTACTGTGATACCCTCAATTTGAATCCACTCACTCATCTCAGGATATATGGTCTTACACAATTATTTTGTGGGATATTTTCCCCTTTTGTTTCTAATTTTATACTGTGTGCTCTCTATAGTATTTTTAAAAATTCTACCATCAGTAATAAGTGCCTAAATAAAAGAATAAAAAGAACCAGTTCTGTCCAAGTGGGGGAGAATGGAATACATGAGTTGCTGGACAGCCAGTGAGCTGAATCGACTAGACACAGGACTAGCTACTTCATTTATCCTGGGAAGTGCAGAAAAAAAAGGCAGGACTTATTGTCCAAATAACATAAAAGGAAATGTGTACTGAAAGTACGTATAAAGAGTTAAAATATGAGACCTTTTCCTTTCTTTTAAGTTTTTCTTAACCTGACAACAATGCTTTCAAAATTTTTGTTTATACCCTCCAGAGTGAGATGAGAATGCTCTCCAAGTAAATAAACATGGGGACTCTGTCCCACAGTTTAGTGCTTATTGCCTACTTCTGATATGCTCTAAACCAGTGTTGGAAGTCAGCTGGCAGGACTCAGCATCCAGAAGTACAGCCCATCTTCTCTTCTTCCTGGGGCTCACCTTTGGAAATCACTGTCGGTGAGCAAACACCTGAGACTGTAACCTGTGTTCCAGATACATTTGACACCAGGATCAAGTGTAGGTAAGACATTAGTCCTGGCCACTTTGACAGCAAAATACACAGTGGTCTCCTGCCATTTCTGGAGACAAAGAGAGCCACTGCTATGCTTCTCCCTGAGATGCCATTCCAACCTTCCCCATGCCATGCCCTATGCAGCCAATTCTCCCACACTCCCTAGAATCAGAGGTCCTATCCAGTCTCCCCATGCCCTTTCTTGCTCTATAATCACTGAGTATCCTGTGCAGGACTGAAAGGGGGGACCAAGTAAGGCCTCTAGCTTAGAGAGAGGGAGATCACAACTTAAAACCCACTAGAAGAAGCAGCAGGAGGTATACCATGCATGAACACAAGGAAATAAGGCAGTGAAACAGGCTTCAGTGTACCATCAGCTGCCACTTACAAAATATAAATTCAATGTAAAATTATAAGCAATTATAGACAGCAGCTGCAGAGCATTAAACTGCAATGATGGTGGAGGTATTGCTGAGTGTGAGACCCACTGCATACCCATGAAAGTGGCCGTAATTAGGGGGTCCATTGACTCATCAAATGATTGACAGGTTGTGTTGAGTTGAGTTGTATAGCACAAAAAGGTGCATTGCGTTTCTAACCCTTAAAACCCATAAATGTGACCTTTCAAAATACGGTCTTTGCAAATAAGTGGAAATCATTAGGGTGGTTCCTAATGCAGGGGGACTGCTGTCCTCATCAGGGAGAGAGATGCACACACAGAGAAAAATGCCACGTGGTGGTAAAGTATATCTTGAAGAGATACCAGTCAAGGAACACCAAGGATTAGTGGCAGCAGAAGAAGCAGAAACAGGCATGGAATAGACTTTTCTCCTAAATGTGATCATCTCCAGTGCAGCCTATTCAGCCCCATCAACGTGTTTACTTTGGATTTCTAGTCTTCAGAACAGTCAGACAATATATTTATGTTACATGAGGTTATTCAGCTTTTTGTAATTTGTTACCAGAAAAATAGCCACTGAAACTTAGTATATGTAATTTTTTTTCTTTTAAAATCGTTATTTACCACCACCAGTAGTCATCCAACCTTAGTTTTCATTTATGTAAAACTTTGAATTTATCTTTCATAGCCAAGTTAAAACCTCGAGTAGATACTCATTATATGAACTTAACTAATTATAATTATTTCATGGATGTTTATAAATATTTTGATTTCATGAACATAAAAATTATCAGATATATATGTATACTTGAACAACACATATATGC
>NW_004524697.1:4637402-4639760 GCF_000260255.1 Octodon degus | reverse complement strand
AGGGAATTATGACATTAGCCTTGATATTAGTCCCCTCAGAACAAATCCTGAGACAAGAATTTAATATGTTGAGTTTGTATTGGAACAAGAACTACTAAGAAGGCTGTGGGGAATCGCCTGTTGAAGAGGCGGGTTAGTGAAGGTGCTGGGAAGCCAGCTACCACTGGGAAGTGACTGGCACTTTTCCTGTGGGGAGCTGCACAAACAGAGATCAGAATCCTTTCCATCTTAGGAGTGAAAAAGCTGGCATTGTTAAATACCAACTCCCAGAAAATCTCAGTGGAGGCTGCTGGAGGAGAAGGTTTTAATTTCTTGGCACTTCAGGTCTGTTTGCGTGAAGAGAGGCCTTTCCCATTTCTAGGACGTTATTTCAGCAGCGCCATGCAGACACGCGTAGCTGAAAGCCTCCGGAAGTAATCATGAAGTGAAGATTCCAGGGCCATGTGTGGGCACGGGCAGCATCTGCTGCATCATGAAATTTCATTTTCTGCCTGAAAGCAACAAATCTGGGGGACAACAAGATACATGCTACTCAAACTGATTTGCTTTATTTAAAATAAGTAACTTATCTTTTTACCTGTGATGCATTTGCATACACGTATTAGCATTAGAGATAGTATATAAAATTGAAGATTTACAAAACTAAAAAATTATAAACATTTTTTAAAATACGTAAGAATCCAGGATATCAACTTCGCATAATAGAAGAATCAGCAGTGGTTATAAGTGAAGCGGCTTCTATAGTCATCGCATAGTTGTTAGAATTTGTGGGTTTAAAATTCAAGTTGTAGAGACAAGTGCTAAACAGGATATGTGTATCCCATTTATATCCAAAAAGAAACTCTTCTAAATTGAGCTTCACATTTCAATAAATTAATCAATTCATTTCCATTTCCTACATTAATTGTTTTTTTCACATTGAATATAAACAGACCCGAAACAATGGTAGTAACTATGAGATGAGATAGCATAATGTAGAAATATGTCTTCTTAGCTCGTGTCTTAATAAGCATAATAAGTTAAGCATCATGATGATAAACTGACTTCAGATTAGTTATATTAAAATATGTTGTATTCTTTCAAGTAATTCTGCCACTCAGAATTCAGAACTGAACTGAAATTTCTGAAAAAACAAACCATCTCTGCAGAGTCACACTTTGTTTTTTACTGTGAAATTGTGTTATCTCGTTTGATCATCTATTTTCTACTGACTTAGCTATGAATTACTTTTGGTTTGGTTATGGCTAAAAATTCAATCCATTCTCAAAGGATTACAATTCATCACTGACAATATTAAAAAGAATAGACTTTGAACAATAGACACTTGATTAAATTAAATATACAGTTTCCTAAAGAGACTATTTTAGAGATGCTAAGGCACATTAATTATATTTCAGTACGTCTCATGTTTTAAATGTGCTATTGTGTAGTAAGAAATCGACATAGACCAAACTCAGCACAAGGGTATCAAAGAAGTAGCTCAGAAGGAACTTCATAGAATATTCTTAGAAAGCCTTAGTATGCTTGAAATATTCATAAATGGCTTTCACAGGTGAGGAGGATTTCAGGTCAGATCTCAAAAATTGTTCAATTTTGACAAATCACTGAGGTTAAACTTCTGTTTACTAGTGATAGATTGTGTGTTTGACTAGGTTCTTATGGCTGTTATAAAAGGTTTGATACTGATTATAAGCAGTGTGCATGATGGAATCCTAAAATGAAGTCTCAATGCATTGTGGATATGCATCATAGCCAATAATTGAAATCAGATCACATAAACTTAGAGAAATCAAAACAGATAAGACCTTGACAAGACCCCCAAAATACTCAGACACAATGCAGTGCCAGCGAAAACTTAGCAGCATTTATAGGCTGTCTCAGTAAGATGTCCTAGAAATATTACACAAACTATTACATTACAATATGGAATATGAAAGAATCAAGTTAAAGAAATGCATAAGCCTGTGGGACGGTGGTAATTATTTAGCACCTAGATGAGTGCAGCAATAACAGAAATGTTGAGAACAAGCCAATACAAAAGGCATGGATGCTAAGAAATCATGAATAAGAGTTCACCCATGGCTGCATTTAGTCACCTGAGAAGGTGGAGTGACCCCAGTATTTCAAACCATATGGGGTAGAAGATAGCACTTTCCATGCAGAAGAAAAATATATAGCAAACATGAGAAATGAAAACCAACGTCATTTTAAGATAATTTTGAAATGGCAGTAGAATAATTTAGGAAAAAGATATAATATTATTAGTTTCTATTCAACATTCCAAAATGATGTGTGTGATAAAACTTTGAACATATGAGAGTAAAGTCATACAAGTATAGACTTTAGCAAGTATACATA
>NW_004524697.1:4636048-4637302 GCF_000260255.1 Octodon degus | reverse complement strand
GGTGTCAGGGTTGTAGCCGATTTTCTTAATGTAGGTGCTGACTTTCTTAACAATTTCCTCGTATCTCTTTTGGCTGTAGGGTGGCTCCGTGGAATCTATTTTGTTAACTCCAACAATTAGTTATTTCGCACCCAGTGTGTAAGCCAGAAGGGAATGCTCACAGGTCTGCCCGTTCTTGGAAATACCAGCTTCGAATTCACCAATGCCAGCAGCAACATCAGGACAGCACAGTCAGCCTGCGATGTGCCTGTAATCATGTTTTTGATGAAGTCTCTGTGTCCAGGGGCATCAATGATGATCACGTAATACTTGCTGGTCTCAAATTTCCACAAGGAGATGTCAATGGTGATACCACGCTCACGCTTGGCTTGCAGCTTGTCCAAGACCCAGGCATACTTGAAGGAACCCTTCCCCATCTCAGCAGCCTTCTTCTCAGATTTTTCAATGGTTCTTTTGTCGATGCCACCACATTTGTAGATCAGATGGCCGGTGGTGGTGGACTTGCCAGAGTCCACGTGTCTGATGATGACGATATTAATGTGGGTCTTTTCCTTTCCTATGTTGGCTTCGATTTAGTGGTGGCCTTCACTATGCCTGTGCTCTCGTGGCAAACCCCTTGCGAAAAAAGCTTTGTTCAGGTTTCTAATAACAAAAGTTATTTGGATTTCCTCTAGGATAGAATTCCCCTAGAAACTGAAGCTAATGCTTCATTATGTTGAGAAAGATTCCTTATGGATATATGTCAGTAAAGAAGAAAATTTCTTTATTTTATCTTAGTTATTCTACAAGAGCTTCATTAGATATATAACTCGTTCTTTGCCACTGCACACACACAAAAATAGCTGCAAATCTGGAAAACAGTATTGTAAGAATGCTACGAAAGTAGATTAAGCAATTTTAGTGCAATCTGTTTTATAAGATACAGAGTAGTAGCATCTTAATGAAAATATTTTTTTTCATCTGAAGTGGATATGTTGTTAGTGACACATCCCAGTTCCCTAATTAGAATTTTAATTTTGCCAGGAACTTATTCCTTCATATGATGAAATAACTGGTTGTAGATTCCAACTCTGTGTTAAAGGGAAGAGAGTAGACTTGATTGTGCTCAGTATGTTGGTCTCTTTAAACTTCTAATAAACCTCATTCATATAAGTGACCTGCTAAAGTCTGAAAGACCATAAAAGATATTGGTATGTTCTAGAAGAAGATTACATTTTTACTTAGGCAATGGATGACAGATCGTCCCTGAAGATT
>NW_004524697.1:4627579-4630578 GCF_000260255.1 Octodon degus | reverse complement strand
GGTACCATCAAAAAAAATTAATTAATTAACATAAACAAAAGTTGCCATGGATTAGAACAAGGTTGAACTGAAAGAAGGTTTTGGGTTTCTATTTATTCTCATCACTCTACAATCTTTCCCTGCCCATCTAGAAAATATGCCTCCTCCAAAGAAGGACAAAGTAATTACTCTTTCACACAGTAGCACTGTCAAGCATATAACAACATACAACAATTAGATAAGAAGGTGATGGCAGTGTGTGGCTTACAGACTGTCCAGGAATCAAAAATCTACATCAAACTCAGCTCAGAGTCAGATAATCTCTGAAAAATCAGTTTGCTTGTCTTAGATTTAAAAGTTGGGCCTGACATTTCATAAACTCACTAAAGTTTTAGTTCATTGAAATTATCTAATTAATTTAGTAAACTGAACTGTCTTACTAGAGTTAACAAGAAACTTGCTGCATGATTGGAATAATATTTGTGACTATTTCATATTATGCTATGTGTCTTAGACTCTATAAGTTATACTTTGTGTCTTATTCAATTTTCATTATATTCTGCAATTCTTATCAGTATTCTCCTGTTTAAGATGAACAAGCTGTGTATAGAGATATTAGGTGACTTGTCATAGGTCATGCAGGTAGCAAAGCCAACCATTTCGTTTAAACTTTCTCATCCAAGAACCAATTCATGTTAAACACAGTGCTATTTTGAGGAGAATTTTCTTCCAATCCAGATAACTTCTCCACAGAGAAAGAAACACTTTTTGTTATTGAATCCTCTTTAAACTATGTGGTTTGTGCCACAGGCAATTCTCTAAAGGGATTACAAAGATCGAAAGAAATTCCACCTTTGTCTATAACCAAGCCGACATAACACATTTATTTATATGTGTTCTCAGGAACAAAACTAACTAGACTCCAACAGGACTTGACACATCTGCTTATCAGGCTTAGCTCATGCTAAATTTATTTGGCCATTGGAAGATTACTTATTGAGTTTATCCAAAGGATAAATGAATGTTTTGTACCTCTAACATGGAAAATCATTATGACCTGAGCTGCTAATAAGGTTATGCTCCTGTCCTGGCATAGAAACTGGGAGATAGATCAGAAAGTCAACTAATAACAAGTGCTGGAGAGACTGTGGGGAAAAAGGGCACCTTCTACTGTTGGTAAGAGTGTATGCTGGCACAAAGATTATGGAAATCCATATGGAGATTACTCAAAAAGCTAAGATTGGTGGTCCCATTAAAACCAGATATTCTCCTCCTAAATATTTTTCCAAAAGAACTAAAATCATTGTACCACTGTGATATATGTGTACCCTGTTTATAGCAGCACAATTGTCATAGCTAAATCCTGGAAACAATCCAGATGTCCATCAACTGAGGAACGGATTAAAAAATGGTACATTTTCACAAAAGAATATATACTTAGCTATAAAAAAGATAAATTTTAGGCCTTTGTAGATAAATGGATGCAACTAGAGACTGTACTGGTAAGTGCGGTAAATCATACCCACATGTGCAAACATCATATTGTCTCACTAGTGTGAGAATCTGAATGAGTAAATATAGTCTGAAAGGAACAATAGATACTGTTAAAGGAAAATAATTTAATCAATGGGATGGCATGCAAAAAAGGACAAAAGAAGGTAAAAGATGTATTTATGTGCATGTGCAGGATAATTCACATAATTGTACTCCCAGGTTCTGCTGGTCCTTTGAAAGGAGCAGTTAATGCTTAAATTTTTTCTTTTAACTCTTTTTTTTTTTGTTCTTTCTTTTTTTCTTTTTTTCAGAACCAAGGATTGAACTCAGGTCCTTGTGCTTGCCAGGCAAGCACTTATTCTACTGAACCATCTCCCCAGCACCTATTCTAACTTTTTTGTTGTTGTTTTGTTTTGTTTTTTTAAAACCAATTTTACATGTATATGTCTCATAACCTAAACAACTCATTTGAAGATAACATCATGCAATACAGCAACCATTGTTGATTTCCTATTACTTTGTTTAGTGAAATTTTGTATTGTTTCTAATACTGTTTTTTATTATTATTTTGTATTCTTTAAAAAATAAAAAGTAGAAAAAGAAACCAGGACATGGGATGCTATCTTTTTGGTAGTTATAAGTTAAATGCACCTACAATTACTCTACCACAAAGTATAAAACTGAATCTTTCATAGGAGAATTGATACATTTCGAGACCACAGCATTAAGTGAAATAACTCAGAATACAGACTTAAATATTGTATGATTCTTATGTGATAACACCCCAAAAAATTCAAAGAGCAAAATAAACTATTAATAGAAAACAAGAAGGTAGGTCTTTTGCAAATGAAAAAGAAATGGAAAGAATGAGAGAAAGAGGAATTGATGGGGAAATAAAAATTAGGATGCATTGTCCACATGATCTAGCCCCCCTCCCCATGAGTGTAATCACTATGTACCGCAAACATATGCTATTAAAAAAACAACAGCTCACAGAAATAAAATCTGGACACTGCCAGGTCCTTGATAAAGATATTTCTGGGCCTTAAATATGGTAAAGACTCATTTGGTTTTTTATTGTTTAATTTACATATATTTCAAAGAAACAGAGAAACATCTTTCAACTAATTAAATTAAATGTTCTAAGTAAATGGAGGCTGGGAAGTCCGTGTGTGATGAGGAGAGTTACCGTTCTTGTTTTCAAAGGGAAGAATTAATGTTTCTCTTACTCTTGTACAAAGGGCAGTCAAAATGATTTATGAATATTTAAATTTTTAAAGTTTTATTATAAAAGATGAATCACACTAATAATTCTCAAAATACGCAGAATATTTCCTTCTTTTTCAATATACTTATCCCATTATTACTGGCAATATATTCTTCATTGTAAATTTTATTTATTTTTTTCTGTATTTTAAGGAAGGGTCTACAGTCTGTTCAGAGTCTCACTACTAGATCAGACTCTAGTGATCATCCTGTTTACAGCCTCCCAAGTGCTGGGATTACAGGCGTGCGCCACCACACCC
>NW_004524697.1:4616896-4626858 GCF_000260255.1 Octodon degus | reverse complement strand
GCCACATCATCCAATTCTAACACAGTGTACTAATGTTATGTTAATATATGCTGATCCTGCACACTATCAGTGTCTGTTTATCATATCTCTTGTCAAGTTGTAGTTTTCAAGTTTTCTCTTCATCTTCTTTGATTCTTTAAATCGAAATTTCCCATTTTTTACAAATATACTCAACTGTGATATCCCATTCAAACTTGGTGACCTACCTAATATAATCGTGTAGCCTGAGTAGAGAACTATTAACTAGATGAGTAGGGTTACTTTTTAAAGAGTACCTTACATTCTTTCCAAAATCTCTCATGCATTCAGATAAGTCATCTTTCCCTTCTAGGAAGAGGAGATATGGAAAATATGAACATTTATCCTTCTCAGAGCATCTTTTGTTATTTAAAAATGTTCTGGTGTTTTTATCAAAGTGGAAATACTTCTGCTTTCTCTACTCAAATAGATCTTAATTATTCTTCAAACATTTTAGCTCTACCATATGTACAATATGGAGGTAAGCTATAGCTGTGGAATTGTATGTGTGCCGAAGTAAAATCACATACATAGAGATCTATGAAGTTTAACTAGCCATCTGTTTCAGGCTACTCAAGAGCTTCTACAGTTTTTGCATTCCTGAGATTTTGATTTATGCTTACTGAATCATGAATTATACTTCTGCAAAAGTACCCAAGATTTTCCCTAATGCTTATACCAATAGATGTATAGTCACAGAGGGAGACTGGAGATTTATGCATGCCAGCATGCTCGACTACTAAGATATAGAAGTTGTCTTAATCTTCAATACTTTACTCCTTCAGTGTATTTTTTTAAATGCTTGCATATCTGTAACATGATTTACAATAATTTTCCTTCGAAGAATTAAGTGTTTAATGCACACTGTAGTTATGATCAGGGGAGTAACTAAGGTAGTATGACATCTGTAACAGTTCAGAGCCCAGAGTGAGCAAATTACCAATCTCTCCACATTGTGATTTATCTGAATGATCGGAAAAGGTGGAAAATAAGGAGGTGAAGATATGAAGTTAAAATAAACACAAGCCCAATGTTAGTAAGTACAGTGGCAGAGGATGGAAAATGAATGTACCTTGAGACTATAACCTTAAGTAACATAAATCAAAGACAAGCCTAAATATCACATGATTTCCATTATACAAGAAACATGAAATACAAAGAGCAAAGTAAAAGATAGGTAATAGGATGGAAACAGATGATTCCTTTTGCAAACAGGAAGGGAACCAAGAGATAGAAAGTAGATGTAAGAGGAAAGGAATGCAAAAGCAAATAAGATATTTTATGAATGTACTGACTTCCTATGATGAATGCAATCACTATCTGTTTTAATCATGTACTAATAACAATAAAAACAGAAAAAATAAAATTTCACACCGTCTTATTCTACTTCATCTTCCACTCGGTTACCAGCATTATCTTCCTGAGTCGGCATTGTGGTTCTCTTATATACAAACTCAAAGCGTTCTGTGATTGCCACAGCTTGTGCAGTGAGGCTTCAAATAACTTGGAGTGAAGGGCCTTCCAAAGCTCTTCCCTTTTCCTTTTCCTGGTACTGAAATTATTCACTTTTCATCATAGTAATTTGCTCAGTTTAAAAGCTTGGAAAGCAGAATCTGCTCAGACACTACACTGATGCCAGCATACACTCAGCCTTTTATAAATTCATGGATGGAGGAAGAAATCAGTGAATCAGTGTGTGCCAGGACTTTTCGTAACTCTAGCAGGTTCATAATTAAAGTTGTGTTTTCTAAATTATGTCAACTTTAAGGACAAGACTGTGACCTGTATAGTGTTAAGTGACAGAAGACTAGCATTTTTATAATAAACTAGGAAAAGAATGAGATAGAATATATAACTTTTTTCTTTATAAGCTTTTCATAAAGAGTAGTAAAAAACCATAGTGCTTACTTTTTATTAAGTACAATGTCTTCTAAAGCATTACTTTAAATATATACATATACATGAATATTAAATGTTCACATAAATTCATGTGTGTATAATGTCATAGCACTCAGAGGTAAAGTTATAATCTTATGAGTAATTTGATAGTCTTCTGTATAACTTTATGGATGATGAATTTTTTTTTTTTTTTTTTTTTTTTTTTGCTGAACCGGGGATTGAACTCAGGCCCTTGTGCTTGCAAGGCAAGCACTTATTTACTGAGCCATCTCCCTGTCCCCAAGGATGATGAAATTAAATCTCCCAGAAGTTAAATAATATGTTCTCTCATCTTCATCCACCTGATAAAATTAGTAGAATCACAAACCCATACAAAGAACAGAGAGGTGTACTACTAGAGGCCTAATTATTTATTAACTTTTTAACAACATTTGTGAGATATGAAATTGACAAAATAGACAAGATTTCCATGTGCACACTGCCACTGGAACTTGAAGTGGCCATTATGGTTTCTTCTTCCAGGCCATTGTTTTAAGTAAGCCTGGCTAATGTTCACCTTTTTGAAACAAATAATATTTGGATATCCCTCTTCTTATCCATTCACTTCACGCATGTTACTTCTTTGCTAAATTATACAAGATTTCCTTTGCACATCAAGTGTTTCAGAAGCAACTGGCTTCATTGAGGATCCAGAGCCTTAAAGACTTGCAGCTGGGATTCAGTGATCCTCCTGTCTTCTGCCTCCCCAGCGCTGACATTACAGGCATGCATCACCACGTGCAGACTCTGTGGCTGACTCAGCATTCCCTGCAAACGATGCCAGTACATCATACCTGATTGAATCCTTGACCCCGTGATTGCCAAAGCAGGTGCTTTAGCCTGCTGAGCTATCTCACTGGCCCTGAATTTACTTTTAATTGTGGTAAAAATATACAAACATAAAATTTATCATTCCAACCTTTTCAAATGTACCATTCACTGATATTAAATATGTATATACTGTTGTACAACCATCACCACGTCTATCTTCAGTTCTCCTTTTATCTTGTGAAACTGAAACTGTATTCATTATTTTTTTTTAATGTATTTGGTATAGGGTCTCACTAGGCAGCTCAGATTTGTAGTCATCCTCCTGTTTTCAGCTTCCCCAGCTCTGGATTACAGGTGTGTGCCACCAAGCCTGGATTCTGTATTCATTAAATATTAACATTCCGTGTCTTTCTTTCCCAGCAGCTGACAACCAGTATTCTATGAATTTGACTACCATAGGTATGTTTTCCTCTTTGAAAAGAAAGTGATCCACTAGTGAACGATGCAGTAGTATTTGGCTCTCCCAATTTGATAATATGTTTTTCACTTGGATTCAATTGACTTAACTGAGTAGGAAAGTGATCCCCGCCTACAATATCATGAGAAGCCAAAATCCGCTCTGACTATACCACTATTGATACACCTTCATTTTTTTCAATGAAAGTTGACTCCATCTGGGTGCTAATCTATTCTGTGAAGATTTTTCTTGAAGAAACCTAAGTTGTTATTTAAAAGAGTTGTGCTTCTGGCACTGTCTAGGAGCCACAGGGAAGTCCAAATGGTACCGAGATGGAGGAGGGTACCATATTTTAATTATAAAGTCTTATATAGTACTCAAATACTGTGTACAGGTTTATGAGTAACCCAGAAAATTTTGTATCATTTCTTATTTTATCCTGGAGACAATCATATTTCTTTAACCTAGCTTTTTCTCTGGATCTAATTATATAACCTGATCTATGCATGATATTTTTTCTTACATTCAACCATAAACTTTAGTGCTACTGGCTGTGACCCTACAATGCTGTTCGGATTATAACTTTTAGTCAGCGACTCTGTGTCTTGCCCTGTCTCTGAGCAGTCAGGCCAGCTCCCTACCGAGCTCAGTCAGCCTCCCCCAGAAGCTGATCTCTTCTCATGAGGCCTAGCTTCTTCTAAAGCATTGGTTTGATTCCCTAATAGGAAAGAGCTTCTGTGTGATGGAGCCTTTACAGGCTTAGCATCCATGTGGTGGGGCGTGGCCTGATGACTTGAAAAGATGATTGTGAGCATCTGCCCTTGAGACTGAGCAGAAAAATGGCAAAGGTATGCAAGTGTGGAGAATGGCAGGGCCCCAAGCAAAATAATCCACAACATAAAGAAGAAGTGCTTCAAGCTAATGATTTGTTTGGCTCTTGTTTGTGTTTCTATGTGTCGATTTAAATGAAGGGCAAAAGAATTATGGTTTGGTTTGATTGTTCTCTGGGGAAGTGTTTCCTTTTTATGAAAGTCTGACTTGAGTAATGAATGTTGTAAAAGATAAAGGTAACATTCTGCAAACTTAAGTTTAGGCTGGGTGAATCCCTGCACTTTATATAATGTGGTATAAAGGTGGTTAGGGAGTAAATGTGGTTAGGGAGTAAATTACGTGTTTATTTAAGGAATTAAAAGGCAGCCTAATTTTAAAATGATTTTCATGGAAGCATGCATTGTCAGTGTTAACAAATATCTTTCAACTAATGCACCTTGGAAGTGGTATGTGGTATAATTTAACTAATATAAAGATTAGAATAATCTATAATTTAAATGACAATTCATTGATGCTTAAGATTCCAATCTTAATGATCAATTTTACATTTATAACATTTCTACAAAAGTTTATAGTACTCAGCGGAGGCAAAACAGTAGAATAAATTTTATAAACAATCAGTACTTATCATTCATATACCTGCATGTGTCTGCATTTAGTTTGCTAAATGTTTCCAGGAAATAGTAGCATAGAATGATACATCTGTGAAGAGCAAGATCTGAATATTTCTGTAGACAGAGACTTATATGTATGTAACCTCCCCAAAAATGTTAAGTATGATCAGGATTTATGTAGCTTGCTTTTAAAATAATGTTTTGTAATGTAATTTTTTTTTTTTGGAACAGGGGATTGAACTCAGGCCTTTGCACTAGCCAGGGAAGCGCTTATTCCACTGAGTCATCTCCCCAGCCCCTACAATGTAAAATTTTAATGATATATGATCTTAGATTATTTCATCTCTAGTTACCATGTAGATAATGTTTTATTTTTATGCATTTTATCTTTGAAGCTAATAATATTAAAGTACAGCTTTCTCTTTTAGGCATACAGTGCTTTGAGTTTTGACAAGTGCAGTCACTTTCATCACGTTAAAAGTTTATTCATGTCTTTTTTAGTTCATACCCTCTCATAATCCACTGTACCTGTAGCAACTGAAATTTTTGTTTCTGAACTATTATTCAAGCAGCCTTTGCAGTCAGTAGATTGCAGACCTTGTAAATCGCATGTAGGGAGTTACCTAGATGATTTCTCAGTGTCTTCTTCCATGTCTTCTGTGGAGTCACCCAAGTTGAACTTCCTAGCCATGCTCTCTCCCGCAAGCTTCTTACTGCCTACCATGCTTCTCAGTCCCCTGGTTTCTCTTGTGTCACCTAGCCTCCCTAGTGCTAGGATCACAGCTTTCTTTGCTTACTGTGACCATCTAATGCAAGAAATAAACAAATCGTATTTAAAATTTGAAGATATTTAGGTCTGTGTGTCTAATTTACATATATTCTAAACATATATATATATATATATATCTCTACACACATATATATATATATATATCTTTTATTTCCCTTCTCATTACTACCTGAAGAATTTCACTCTTTATCTCTAAAATATTTTCCTTAGAGTAATACTTTCAAGATAGTTAAAAGAAACCGCATGCTTAAGCAACATTAAAGATGTATTTTAAGCTTTAAAACAAAAAAAAAATAGTATGAATACAAGAATGAAAATGCTCTGCTTTCCTACCCATAGCAGATATCAATTTTAAGAGAATGATTTGCACCTTGCCAGAATTTCCACTTATTAGTAACAGCTTTACACAGCATGATGCAAATAAGTAAATATTGCTCTTTTTCAATTCAACAGTTTATAACTAGCTTTATCCATCAGCATTATGGACTTACTGGATTCTCTAACTCTCTAATAGATTTCCACAAAGAATTTTGTCAAAATTCACATATTGCTTTCCTGACCTCATATGATAAATTTGTAGACTGACCCATATTTTTTCGCCATTATAGATACATTCATATTTTTACAAATATGTTCACATATTAGAAGGAGAAATTGTAGAGGAAATTATTTGTCTATCTGAGATTTTGGTAGGCGCTTTCCAATGGCCTTCCAGAGGAGAATGCTAGTTAGACCCCTACTCATATGACCAAAGCTCCCTCTTTATAACACACTCATCACAGTGATTATCATTAACCATTTTAATTCTAATTTCTCTCATAGAGTAAATGAAATATGTTATTATTGTAACTTAGACAGTTTTTTTATTAATAGTAATATTACTAAGATGTATATTTACTCTTCTTGAAGTTCAGGATGTGGTACACTCCTGATTCTCAGGATTGTCCGTCTCCTATTGATTTCAATGTTTTCTTCTGTTTTAGAAATATTATTTCTTTGCTTTTACATGACGAAGATAGTTTCCCTGAATGTATCTTGATTTTTTTAATTTCAACCAAGTACCAAAGAGTTAAATATTCATATTCATTCTCAAAGAAAGTGATTCCTAATTGGTGCTACAGATTAATATGCCTGGACCTGAGCTCCTCCAGAATCAGGTGTAGCTGTTCAGGGTGATTCTGAAACAGTATTTCAAGGTAATGTTGAACACCGTATTATGCAAACAGATTTTGCTAAAGATTCTGGTGTTAGACCTTCCTTCGTTCCTGTCTTCCGTTTTTACCTAGGCTTTATCCTATTTATTTATTTATTTATTTATTTACTTTTGTCTTCTTGAGATGGAGCTTATTATGCAGTTCAGGCTGGCCTTGAGCTCACTTTGTAGCCCAGGCTGGTCTCAAATATGCAACAATCCTCCTGCTGAGCCTCCCTAGTGCTAGGGTTACAGGCATAGGCCACCATGCCCAAATATCTTTATTAGTTTTATATTTCTTTCTTCTTATTGGTTTATTAGTACATGTGCTTAGTACACAATTGCATTGTTTGTGAGAGGTTGGTGCATGTGTATAACACATCTTCATCACTTTTTTATCCCCTTTCCCTCCCGTCCCTCTCCCCTTTGACCATTCTTAATCTTCTCCCCTTCTTTGGTACATGATTGCAATACATTATGTTTATACCCCTTGTGTGGATTTCATACATGAACATAACATGTATCAATTACTGGTTTTCACCCCTAATCTGTTCCCTGCATCCTCCCATCTCTTCATCCCCTCCAGCCTTGACAACCATCTATCATCCCCTTCCCATCATCTCTCATCTACTTTACTTATTTTTACTTTGGGTTTCTCAATTTAGACACACTGTGCAATATTTAAACATTTGTGTCTCACTTCACTTAATATTATGGTCTTCAGGTGCATCCAATTTCCTACAAATGACCCACGTTTATCTTTCTCACACCAGAGTGGTACTCTGTGGTGTGTGATGACTACAGCACATTTTCTTTATTCATCTGTTGATGGACCTATGGCTGCCTTCAAAGTTTTACTATTATGAATTGTGCTGCTATAAACATGGGTATTATAGATCTCTGAAATAAGATGTCTTTAAGTCTTTTGGGGGAAAATCTTGAAGGGAAACACCTGGGTCTAATGAACCCTCATTAGTTTTAGTTTTTTGTGGAATTTGCATATCGATTTCAATGGTGGATTTTCCATAGTGGCACTAGTTTATTTTCCTACCAATGGCATAGAAAGGTTCCTTTTTCCCCACAACCTCACCAGCATTTGTTATTATTTGATTTCCTGGTGATGGCCATTATTTATGGGGGTAAGTGTTATTTTTCATTTGTGTAATTTTCAGTAGTGTTGCGCATTTCTTCATATAATTATTAGCTACTTTTATTTTTCTATGAAATGTCTATTTTGCTTGCTCATTTTTAATTCAGTCTTTCACTTTGGAAGGGGATCTAACTTTTTGAGTTCATCATGTATTTTAGGTATAAAGCCTTTCTCTGAGGAATTGCTGGCCAATTTTTCCCATTCTATAGTTTGTCTTGTTGGTTGTTTCTTTTGCTGTAAAGAAACTTTCTAATTTAATGTGATTCTTCTGTTGATTCCCAAAACTATTTCCTGTGCAACTGAGATGCTGCTCAGGATATCTTTGCCTATGTCTATGCCTGCACTAGTTTTACCTATTTTATCTACCAGTAGGTTAGGCATTTCTGGTTTAATATTTGGTTCTTTGATCCATTTCAGTTTTATTTCATGGTGAGAGGTATGGGTCTAGATTCAATCTTCTGTGTATGAATAGCAAATTTTACCACCATCATTTATTACAGAAGCTATCTTTCTCCCATTTTGACCTCTCTGTCAAGGATCAAATAGATGAACTTACTTGGAATTGTGTCTGCATCTTGTATTTTGTTCTGTTGACCATTTCTGCTTCTGTGTCAGTGCCACACTATTTTACTACCACAGCAGCTTTGTAGTAAAACTTCAGCTTTGGGATTGTGGTGTCTCCTGCTTCACTCTTTTCACCTAACATTGTTTCTGTATTTTAGGTATCTTGTGATTTTATATCAATTTGAGGATTGTTTCCTCTAGTTCCATGAAGAATGCTGTTGGAATTATAATTTGAGATTTCTTTAAATCTGTAAATAAAATGTGCATTAAAATTGATTCTGCCTATCTAGGAATGGGGTTTTCTTTCCATTTTCTGTTGTGCTCTGCAATCCTTTTGCATAGTTCTGTAGCGTTGCTCACTCCTTGGTTTGGTTAATTCTAAGTATTTAATTTTCTTGATGATAGTGTAAATAATACTTTTTTCCTTATTTTTTTTCTCAGTAGGTTTATTATTTGTGTAATGGAGTGCTATTGATTTTTGTGTGTTGATTCTGTTTCTTGCTACATTATTGAATTTGTTTGTCAATTCTAAAATTCTTTTGGTGGATTTAAGGTAATATTCATGGTGGAGGATTATGCCATCTACAAGTAATGATAATTAGTAGTCAGTATTTCTAAGCCGTGACAAGGAGATATGCCTGAGCTCAGTCTACGGCCCACATTTGAATAGCAAAGACATAGAGCGTCAGTTTCTATTCTTACCTAAGACTTGCCCTACTTCCAAATATAAACCTTTTTTCCTATGTTTCTTCTAATATGTTTTATAATTTTATTGTAACTATTAATATATTTGAAATATAATTTTAGTAACGTAAAGTATGAGGTGATCCTAGTCCCATTTTCAAAAATTCAATATTCCATTGATGTCGCTCTACTTTAGGTAAGTGTAAATATTTTGTTATTAGTATCATTTCACAATAATACATTTTATTATTCTTTTTGTAAAACCAGGACATGCATGTTCTCATATGAATATAAATTGTCGTTCCTTAAATAACGAGCTTGCATTTTAAATTATAATACCAGACAAGGAAATGATATCCGAACATGAACTCAAATTGTAAGACATGGAAATTTTTTTATGCCTATTTGATCTATAAATTGTGAATGTGTCTATTTTTGCAATGTAAAATAATACAGAGAAATACCAAATTCAAGGAAAACAAGTATGAATATGTGATTTTTATGTCTATGTTTTCATTTTTATCAGTGTTTGTGATGATCCGTAAGAAACAAGCAGTCTTGCTCTGTAGTAGTAAGTCTGCAGTAACAGCACTACTGTTAGGGAGAACATACTGCTGACAGGACTCGCCTTCTGCCTGCTCGCTGTCTTTCCACCTTTCACGCGTGCTATCATGCACAACAAATCTCAGAGTCTGCCGCGTTCTGGGAACCCCCAGACCCAGTCCTAGCCCAGGCCTGGTGAGTGTGTGGGAGAGCTTCCGGCTACCCTGCACCCGTGGGACCTACTGGTTCCAGCCCAGGTACAGCGTGGGTGAGACCCTCTTCCACCCCCTTGGGACGCCCCCCACCACTCCACAGCACCTCCCACACCCTGCCCACCCAGTAGGAATCTCTGCCGCGTTCTAGGAATCCCCAGACCCAGTCCTAGCCCAGTGAGTGTGTGGGAGAGCTGC
>NW_004524697.1:4613854-4615186 GCF_000260255.1 Octodon degus | reverse complement strand
AATGTCATTTTACTCAGAAAACTATTCATGTGCAAGGAAATAAAATAGTTTTTATAATTTTTGAGTCTTCTTAAGCAATATAAGGAGTAGATTTCCTCCTTATATTATTATATTTTGTTAAATTAAATGAACACCATTGTCCAAGTATATGATTTAAGCACATTTTACATGCCTGCTTATTTTTTCTCCTGGCAGCAATCTTGAAAAAGTAGATTGCCATCAACTTTATTTAGCATGTGTTCTGTAATCCTTTTACATTAACAATCATTGTATATTTTTAATTCTATGAAATTTCCAAAATTTCATTGTGCAAACTGTAAAACTAGAACTCTCACATAGTTCAAATGTTTTTGTTTTAAAGGGCCGGCCAGATAGCTCAGTGGACCAAAGAGCCTGCTTAGGCAGAGCACAGTGGCCAGGGTTCGATCCCTGGCATGCAGTCCAGGCCCCGCCCCCAGGCTGCGCTGAGACAGTGAATGAGACTAGACGTGGGGGCACATGCCTGTGATCCCAGCACTCCAGAGGCTGAAAACAGGAGGGTCACTACAAGTCCGATCCATGTAGTGAGACCCTGAACACCCTGTACCCTGTCCTCAATACATAAAAAATGTATTTGTTTTGAATGTGAATCAATAATTTGCTTCATACATTTGATCTTGACCCACAGGTATATATGCTCAGCTTCTTGAAATAGATTTGGGAAGCTTTGCCTCTGAAATAAAGCCCTCAATTTCTGGCACTTCTCAAATAAAATCAGTCTCTGGCTCCTCAAATAGGAAGAACTTCTCAAGCATCCTGAGAGCTCTTGAGCTCTTATCTAACTCCGACAGATTTAATTTATGATGCCAAAATATCTCTTTGCATCTTAAAATATGAGAATTTTCATTTATTAGATTACTAGGCTTCCCTAAGGTGATAATCTTTCACCTTGAAAGGAGTTGTAATTTACCTTAAATCCTGAACTCCTATTAATATCACTTCATACATTTCTTAATTGCATCTTAAACCACAAAAATGCAAAATACTGATTCATCGTTAACACAAATTAAATATATTAACAATATTTTCTTGCTACATAATATTGAAAGGAATATACCTGGCTAGAATGGAAAATAGTGAAAGAAATCCCATTTTCACCTCTACCTGCCTTATTGTAACAACTTACAAGAAAGCGTAGTTTTACCTTTTATTTTCAAAAGAATCGCCTTGATCTTGCCATCTAATACCAACTTTGGCTTCCCCCCGATTGTCATTGTCTCTGTTAAGCATGTTTCTGCTATCACTTTTCATTTCTAAATCTCAACTCTATCCTAATTGACTCCTTTTTTTTTT
>NW_004524697.1:4611068-4613434 GCF_000260255.1 Octodon degus | reverse complement strand
GACTTGATTCCTAGCAGCAGCTTACAGGGAACTTGAATGATTGGCAGAGACAAATCACAAAAATTTTTCCAGGATTAAGGAAACATCTCAAGTTAAAATTTCTTAGGTTTAAAAAGAAATTTTGTTGAACCAGCATATCTAGAAGAGTGGATACTGCATAAGATCTCATGCCGATGAATTATCACATGGAGTCCAGCTCCCAGGAAAAGGGACAGAATACTAGTAACTCCAAAGAAGCTGAACTCCCTCCTCCCCAAAATTAGTTTCATGTTTGACACAATAAATCAGCTATCCTGACTTTCAGCTTTACATGATTTGAATCCTTCTGATATGTATTCAATTACATCTTTTATCACCATTGCAGTAGTAAAAATCATCGTGTTGCTGAGTGCTGCAGCTTCACAGCTGCATTCTCACTGCCCTCAGAGAAGTCCATTTGTGAAAGGGCCACGATTTCACCACTCTGGGACTAGTAGAAATTTGGGTGATTTCCAAGGTTTTGGCTATTACAAATAATACTGCTAGAGTCTCTATGTAATTTCTTTGAAGCATAAGTTCATGCATTTCTGAAATTACTAAATCATAGGACATACACATATCAATTTAGTGGGTAGCATTTGCCAAAAATTTGTTCTAAATGATTGTAAGCAATTGACATTCACACCAATGATGTTGGATAATTCTCTGTGCCCCAGGCCTTCGGCAGTGCTTGCTACTGCCAATTTTATCCCATGTAGTGATCTTTGCAGCTATGTAGTAGCTAAAATTTTCACATTGACTTTTATTTCTTGATTACTAGTAAGTTTCAATAACCTTTACATTATTCTTTTGCCCATATTAGAAATGCATGTTTTAAAATCTATAAATATAATGTTTTCAAATGATGATGGTTACACAAATTGTTTTATGTGTTCTAATATCCTAGCTGTAGATACATAATAAAGGACAACATAAGATCTCCCTGTATGTGTACATACAGAATACTCCTACTTGGAAGCACTAAGTATTTTTAACTAATTATCATCCACCATAGATACTCTAAGAGCATCACAAATTAGTCATTTATTTACTTTTATGTCACCTTTCTGAAACAAGTATCATTATCATATATATCATTTCTGTAAATAAAAAAGTCAAAGTCAAAACTGGACACATAACTTGTGCATAGCCACACAGCAAATAAGTGACATAGTTAGCATCCTTGTGCTATGAGGCCTTTCTAGTTTTTATTAAAATATCAGGAAGAGGGCCGGCCAGATAGCTCAGTTGACTAAAGCACCTGCTTAGACAAAGCACAGTGGCCCGGGGTTCTATTCCTGGCTTGCAGTGCTGGCCCTGCCTCCGGGGTGTGCTGAGATGTGATTGAAACTGGACGTAGAGGCACACGCCTGTAATCCCAGCACTTGGGAGGCTGAAAATAGGAGGATCGCTATGAATCCGATCTATGTAGTGAGACCCTGTACAAACTTTCTTAAATTCATTAAAAAAACAGGAAGTATAATAGATTAATAATTTTAGTGATTATTGACATTTTTAGAATAATATGGGCAAAAGAGATTTAAAATAGTTTTAGGAGATGAATCTTGAAGATATATGCTAAAGTTAGCATTCCTTAAATATAAAAATATTCTTTTGTATGTTGAAACACAACTGAAGTTGACTTTAATCAAAGCTTATGAGGCATACAAGTATTTTATAAGAATTTTTAACTCTACAACTATATAGTTCTTTCTACATTAGTATAATGAAAATATTGTACTTTGAAATGTGTTAATATAAGCAGAATGTTAATGATCTTGAGTTGCACGTACTTTGCACTATAAACCCCATTTTGAGCTGCTGAATGCAAACTTTGCTGTGCAAACTGTACCATGTGGGTGAGTTGATGTTGCCAGGGAATTTTTACTGTCTAAATTACCTTGCTTTCCTGTATTTAAATTTGCAAACTCAACATTCTGTTAGTATACCTTCTGGCATTTAATTAGGCTTTGTCTCATGTTTTTAAGCTTAAATGTTCTCTAATGTGAAATATTTTGTTATTTTCATTTTACATCCCATTCCTTGTTCGTACTAGTCACAGTACTAATACACTGCAATAGGACACTTTGCTTTTCCTGGTAGACTTGGAAAAATATTCTTAGAACATCTTTGATCATTTCTATAAATGCACTTTTGTTCTCCTATTATAGGAGAGCTTTGTTTCTATGTGCTGTAGAACATAGTCATAGTAACAACCCTCCAGCGAAAGGAAGATCTAGATGCCCAAATGTATCCATTCTAAAGATACGATGCGGGGGGCCTGCCCCTTAGCTCATCTCTTTAAGTGGCTGCTTCAACAAAGCAGTCAGACTCAGCTTGCTGTGGTT
>NW_004524697.1:4607910-4608908 GCF_000260255.1 Octodon degus | reverse complement strand
CCCTGGCACTGAGATTATAGTCATGTACCACCACACCTAGTTCTGTGGCACAGTGCACACCGGGCCAGCAAGGCATGTGGATCGAAGATTGAACTTCAGTCCATGCACTTGCCAAGGAGGCACTCAGACTGCTGAGCTATCTGTCCCCAGACCCATACATCTACTTATGATCCTGCAAATGTACTTCTATAAATTTAACATGTGAAATAAAATTAAAAATGTTTCCTTAAAAAATAACTAAAATTATGGATAGCATATTTGCAGTAGCTTTAATAATGAAGTCCTTAAAATGGGAACAACCCACATATCCATCAACGAAAACTTGGTTGAAAAAATAATATATTCATGTAAAGCAATACCACTGAATAATATAAAATAATGGACTGCTGGTGGACACAGTAATATGGAAAACTCTTAATAGAACATTTAGGCAAAGCAAAAATTTGTTTACATGAAGTTTCAGAACAATCCAGAATAAGCTATGATGAAGAAAAACAATTGTTGTCATTTTGTAGGGCAACTGTTGAGAAATGATTGGAAAACAGAATGCTTTCCAGAGTAAAAAAAAAAATCTACATTTTGAGAAATAAAATTGTGAGTCCTATCCAAGTTGTTATGGACTAAATTGTGTCCCTCAAAACTCATATACTGAAGTTATAATCCCCAATCTAATACAGCTGGAGAAGGGAATTTAAAAAGTGTAATTGAAAGGCCAAGGATGTAGCGTTAATCCCCTAGGACTGGCAACCTTCTAAGAGAAGGAAAAGTACTCAGAATGGGCTGCCCCTGGAAAAGGACCCTGAGAACCCAGCCAGACACGACTAGCCATAAGCCAAAGGGAGGCCTTTCTGGTCAGTATCTAGATATTCAACTTCCAGACTCCAAAACTATGATAAAATAAATTTCCAGTATTAAATCTCCCAATATATGGTATTTTGCTGTGGCCATCCTAGTGTTATTAATCCTAATACAAGTGCTCTAATTTGTCAAAACTTATC
>NW_004524697.1:4602985-4607598 GCF_000260255.1 Octodon degus | reverse complement strand
CTATTTTGTATATACTATATAGATATATAGATATATATAGGTGTTCCATTGCCATTCAAATAGTGTAGGTGCCATTTTAATATGCTGAGCTGTAAAAGGATCAAGTCAAAAACCTCTGACAATTGCCAGTTCTGCTGATAGCCCACTGCTATTATGGACCATTGGACTATATTGGGTTATTTTGCTGAATTCAAGAACCTACAATATTTGAATGGCAAAGTTATTAAATATATTTAGGTTTCCTGAAATAAAATTTAGATTTGGGAAAGTTAGAGATTAGAAATTACTCAGTTCTACCCTCCTGTGTAATTTGTTTCTTCAGTATGTTTTTTGTGAACTAATCTCAAAGAAATTGCTTGCAATTCTGGAGCTATACAAATTATGTAAAATTCCCTGAAATTATAATAACAGAAATGATGGTTACTATGATGATGGTGATAATGAATTTAAACCCATGTCACTACACAGAAAATAATTAACTTACATAATTCTCTCAGTTCTTTTTTGGGAGGAAGTGGTGGATATATATATATTTTTTTTTCTAATCTTTAGTTAAAATGTTCAAGTTCAACCCTGACATAATCAAAATTTTCTTTTGCATGAGACACAAAATTATAGTCATAAATTTTTCAATTCAGTTCAGTAAGTCTTGTCATATTTTTAGGGAGATTTTAATTCCTGACATTCCGTGAAACTCTTCTTTTAAAGGAATGAGAATTTTTGATGGGCAGCATTGGTAGGAGGAATTTTGTAGAACTTAATATACTATGAAGCCAAAAAGATTTGAAGTCAATTCAGAAAAAAAAAAAAATTTAAATTTCAGAGGCTTACCTGTTCCTCCTCATTATTGTCAAATTTGTCAGTGTTTTAAAGTACATGGTATAGAAAACTTTACTAATGTGTATGCACTTGGAAATATTTTTATTGGAAATGTTTACACATACAAAAGCAAAGGATAAAATGATTAGTAAACAACAATGCACAATAAAACAACCATTGTTGAATTACTATTATTTTGCTTAGTGAAATTCTGTATCATTACTAATTTTTTTGCTATTTAAAAAAAACACATGAAATAGGAAAATTTCAAATTCTTAGGGAAACAAAGGTGCCAAAATGTTGTACAAGTAAATAATTAAAATAAGCACCCATGTTGTACTTAATAGGTCTTTTGCTAGCTTTTAAACCCTGACTTCTTTTCTCACAATAATTTCACATGATGAACACTGTTATTATCTCTATTTTACCAGTGAGAATATTTGAGCACACTAGATTCCATATGTTGCCCAAGTGCAACAGTTAATAAGTGGAAGAAGTCAGATGTGATCCTTCGCAACCTGATCCCAGAGTCCAAGCAACTATCGCTTGCTCTCAGCTCTCAAGCTTGGCTCATTTCTGTTTGTTGAACCACACGTTACAGACTGCTACCGCTATTATTCAAGTAGGGTGGCACAAGGTTGTGATCCAAGAAATATTGGAGCCTAAAGAAGGAGGATCACAATCTCAAGTCCAGTCTGGGCAATTAGAAATTTAATGAAACTATCCCAAAACTTAGAAATAAAAAGGGCTGACACTGTAGCTCAGTGTGAGGGTCCTGCTTTCAATTTATTCCCAGCTGTCATCACTGATTAGAGTCACAGCAGTTTATGCAATGCAGTACGTACTCTGCTTACGTACCTTGCGTGTCCTTGTTTTGCTCACTTTGTAATTATGCGGTTATAAAACCATTCCAATAATTGCAGCCAGTTAGGATATCCTTCCCAGGATGACTGGCCATCAGGCTCAGTCAGAAATATACCTCCAGTACAGCTGTTCTTCCTCTTCCCTTCAGCAACATATTAATGCAGTGGTTCTCAAAAGACGCTACATTCTATCAGCATCTAAGAAGCTTCCTGAAATCCCAGTGCTCAGGCTGCGCAGGGTATCAATTAAATCAAAATTTCTTGGGGTGAGACCTGGGCATCAATATTTTTATATCTCCCAAAAGAATCAATGTACAGTGGCTTTTGAGAGCTTCTGTGTTAATATATATTTCAATTAGCAAACTGTCTGAAATAGTCTCAAGTGGCAGCTACTAGAATGAATAGTAATGAGAAATATAGGTGCTGTCTGAATTGCTAAGATTCCCTAGCATTGAGGTTAAGCAAAAGGTGTTTTGATCTTAATCCACCACTTCAAAGCTACGCAATATTTTGACAGTTCTCCTCTATGAATGACAATTTCCCTCTCTGTAGAGTGGGTATGGTAAACATCACTTCTCTGAATCTTTGTAAAAAGTGAAATAGAAAATCTCAAGTGCATCCAAAATATTTTGTCTTTCTTCAGGCCCATGATTACAGTGTAAGCTGTTACCAAAAATTACTGTGTTCAAGGCCCCATTTGCTTGAGTCCATCCTGAAATATCTCTAAGGGCATTTTCTGAGTTCTTGGCCACCCTCTCGTGCATGCCCCACAGTAGTTCCATGGTGCCATTCCCTTTCCCCACTCCCCCTGGCCTCGCAGTAGCAGCCCCTGCTCCCAGATAGTGACACTGTACCATCTCTCATTTGGAAACTGCTTTCTTCTGTTAACATTCACTACTAACATCTCCAGCCTGGTCTCCAGCTCAAACATGAGAAAAATTGCCCTCCCAATTCACACTACCACTGCAGAGAGCAGGCTACAGTACGAAAGAGAATGTATGGAATTCCATAATGACAAACTGGCTTACAATTGCCACCAGATGTCACTGAGCACAGAGTTCACAGCCCCATCCTGAAGTCTGAGTCCTGTGTCAGAAGAGCTGCCTAGCTCTCCACTATCCTCCTACTATTAGGGCCAATTTACTCTATGCTGACTGAGGGCTGCACAGTGCAGCAATGTGGGGTTTTATCCCCAAGAAATCACAATACTTTGGTCAAGGACCCTGAATACCTGCATCCTGAGTTCTACCCAGCTCTCTACACCATTCTTTCCTCTGACATAAAGCATCAGTCTTGCCTATGTGTCACTCCTGCTGCTCAGCAAAAAATACTCAGTGATTTAGAATCACTGATCATTCACTGCCTCCATCTAAGGGTAATTCTCATTTTTCTTCAATTTCAGCCATAAATATATTTTGGTTCATTTACAGTAAATCACAATTTGCTACCACCAGTGCTATCTGTATAGAATAGAAATGAAAAGGCAGAGAATTAAAAAAAAAATTTCCAAAAAGTACATGACTGACCTTATTCTTCTTTCTGTGTTCAGTAGCATAGAGTTGATATTTACATCCTCATTCTCCCACTATCCATTTCGAGTCCCCATTGTCAACATTGGCTATTTGGGCTGGTTGGAGTTCATATGTTTGAAGAGTAACCCAAACCATTACTTCTAAGGAGTCTAATCTTTCCATGAATTAATGCATTCTGAATTAAACCGAACAAATCTTTAAAAACTTTACAAAGGACATGCCAGTATCAGAAGACACCCCAAAGGACTTACGCATTATCGCAAAATCTTCCTTTATCCTCAGTTAGCAGAAATATTTTTACCCTTGATAATTTTGTCACAGGAGGAACACGGTAGTCTGATTTTGCCCACTGACACCACAATAGGAGGATCTTAATCAACAGGCAATCTTAACTTCCAGTTCAAGGAAACTACTATGGTATCCCTAGTACAAGCATTCCTCTTCTGTGTATGAAGTTCTTTCCTTATCCAGAAGAGCCTTAAACCATGAAAACAGGAAGCTAAAATTTCCCCCTAGGTTAGTAGAGTTAGTAATGGTAAACATGTCTATAATACTACTATACATTAAGGCTTTCCAAGGTTGTTAACATACATTGACCTACTGGATCCTCAGTACTTGTGGTTTATATCTAGATGACCTTCCAAAGTTTCCTGCGCTCATAGGAGGGGATTTGAGGAGGTGGCTGGATCTTCCAGGTATATACTCATCAGTGCATTAGTCCACTAATGAGAGTATAGCCAAATGTGCAGTTAACAGATGGGGTCTGGTCAGAAAAGGTGGCTCAGTGGGACAGTGGCCTGGACGCCTCTGTGGCCACCACTGTCTCTTTCTGTCTTCCATCCAGGCTGCTCTGATTGGGGCAGCTTTTCATCCACCAAGGCCTTCTGCCTCGCAATCCTGCCTCAGGCCCAGCCAGTGAAGGACTGCACAAACTGGGAACCAAATTTTGTACCTCTTTTCATTTAACTTGTGGGTTTTAAGTGTTTTGTCCTAGAGACAAATAAAGAGAGGACACTATTATTACTGCACCCTTTTGTACATTAAAAAACTAAGGCACAGACACGTTAAATAATGTAACTATTAATTGCTTGACCTAGAACTCAAACTCTGGCAACACTGTGTTAGATTCCATGATAAGAGGGAAGATTAGTATTATTCTACAGGAATTCTCAGTAACAGAGTCACTAATCCTACTTTCACTCCATGGCTTTTTGTCTTGTTCATTCTTATCATAAAGGTATATGAGTTACTCTTCTCTCATCACTGGGACAAATACCCAGCACTCAAAGGAAGGAAGGAAAGGTTTATTTAGCTTATAGTTATTGGAGGTTTCATAGTTTACAGCAGTCTAAATTACATCGCAAGACCTCCGAGCCTTAATCTCAGGCGGCCTCAATCA
>NW_004524697.1:4599607-4601155 GCF_000260255.1 Octodon degus | reverse complement strand
TGTATATACATCTTTTTCTTTCTTCTTTCTTTCTTTTCTCCTTTCCCTCATCCTAGTTGTTCCATCCCTTTGAACAGTTTCTTTCTCTTTCACAGTGTCTATTTTACCCTTCACATTTTATTTATTCTCTTTCAGGTACTTACACTAGAGAGACAATATGTTTCCACATGTGGGTCTGACATATTTCACTTATGAGTATGGTCTCTAGTTGCATCCACTTACCTATAAAAGCCTTGAGTTTATCTTTCTTTATAGCTGAATAATACTCCATTGTTTAAAATTACTAAATCTTTTTATCATTCCTCAATTGATAGGTGTTTGGGTTGTTTCCAATATCTAGCTGTGATAAATTGTGCTTCTATACACATAGCTACCCATATATCGCTGTGGTATGATGCACATACATTGCAATTCTTCCAGAAAAATACCAAGAAGGGAATACCTGGATCAAATGGGACTTCTTAACAGACTTGAGGATCATTGGTACAGATCAGAAGATGCAGACACAAGTGCAAACACACTCAGCCACCTTGACCTTAACAAAGGGGCCAAACATGGTCACTGGAAGAAAGATAGCCAAGATAGTGTCTCTAATAAATGATGCTGGAAAAACTGGCTTTCCAATTACCAAAGACTAAAATTAGACCCGTCTATCACTGTGAACTAAACTAAAGTCCAAATGGATCAAAGATTTAAATATTAAAACAGAAATATTAAACTACTAGAAGAGAAAGCAGGAAGAAATCTTGAAGGTAAAGGGGTAGGCAGAGAGTTCATGAACAAAAACTAAATTGTAAGAGAAATACTTCAAAGAATCAACAACTGGTATCTCATCTTTTTATTTATTTATTTTTATTTATTTATTTATTTATTTGCAGAACCAGGGATTGAATTTAGGCCCTTGTGCTTGCCAAGCAAACACTTATTCTACTGAGCTATGTCCCTGTCCCCTTCTCATCTTTTTAGAAGGTTTTTGTGCATCAAAAGGAATCACCAAGTAAGTAAAAAGAAAACCCACAAATTGGGGGGAAGAGGAATGGCCAACTGTCTCTCAGACAAAGCACTTCTATCTGGAACATATAAAGGATCAAGACTCCAAAATTCAAAGACTAGGGGCAGGGGAGATGGCTCCGTGCAATAAGCACATCACTGGCATGCACAAGGGCCTGAGTTCCATCCCCGGTTCCACAAAAAAAAAAAAAAGAAAAGAAAAAAAAGAAAGAAAGAAAGGCAAAATTCAAAGACTAAACCAAAAAATGGGCATCTGAGATAAATGCACACTTCTCAGATGAAGAAATACAAATGACAAATAAATATATGAAACAGTGTTCAACATTTTTGGTCACTCAAGAAATGTAAATTAAATTATGAAAAAAAAAAACAATAAAATATCTATTTGAATGCAAAAAAAAAAGAAATGTAAATTAAAACCACACTGAAATTCCATCTCACCCCAGAAAGAATGGATATTATTAAGACATTAGCCAAAAATCTAATGCTGGAGCAAATGTGTGGAAAAAGGAACCCTTATCCACTATTAGCGGGAGT
>NW_004524697.1:4578829-4599457 GCF_000260255.1 Octodon degus | reverse complement strand
AACTCAGGCCCTTGTGCTTGCCAAGGAAGTGCTTATTCTACTGAGCCATCTCCCGGCCCCAAAATTTTAGCAAATGTTTTGTCCCAAGTCTCCCAATGCATGAAATAAGTGAAATTTTATTGCCCTTAGATTTAGTCAAGTCAAACATTCTTAGAATTTTATTCCACTTAAAATCTCTTTCCCACCTCACTTCTGACATTAATTATGACCTATCAGGGACTGTTGTTGAGACAAAAGTCTCCATTCTAGCTAACTGAAGCTCAAGAAAAGATTTTTTCACAGTACAGAGCTTAGTATTAAAAAGAAATCCAAACATTACCTTCTAGGAATAAATCCAAAGTGCTGAGCCCTCCTCTCTGACCCAAGAGCTACAAGCTCAGGAACCTATCAATCCTGAATGCATATCACCCCTGCCTGAAGTGAGAAGATGGTACTGTAAAAGCACCCTGTTAAATCAGTAATGCATAGTTGCATCTCTCTACTCCCTACTCATGCAAATTGAACATAGCATCCATGTTTTGTATGTTGCAAAAATGCATGCTTCCTTTCTGACTTTTCTTCCCACCAACTCAGTTGCAAGTCAAAGTCTTACATATTATAGAGATTTTGTAAAAAAAAAAAAAAACAAAGTATACATTAAGAAAAAAAGCTTGTATAAATAATTCCAGTAGTGAAATTATTTAGACATTATGGGATTAACACGTTACCTACAGTTATAAGAGGTGTCTAAAATGGTGTCCATGAACTTCCAGACATTTATTAGCAAAGGATACTTCTGGAGTATGTATGTGCTCTGGCAGACTCTGAATACATTAACTGCAGAAACCTAAATTAAACCTGCGGCTCTAGGTGTAGGGAAGTCTGGGAAACATTGACTTTTAGCTTAGCAGTCTTCACAGTACTCAAAACATGCTCCAGTAATGTTACAGATCATAAGCAGTGAGTAACTTCCTCAATTCTCTGCCTTCTTGGTTGACCTACAGAATTTGGTTCTAAGCTTCTAGGAAGTAACATTTTTGTGGTACATTTTCATTTCAGCAAGACCATTCTTGAGGTTTTTTTGGAGTCATATGGTTGTGCTGGACAACTTGTGTCCTTACTCAGCACTCTAATGACCACCCAGAAGTGCTAATACACATCTCAGCAGAGATCGTGTCAGTTGAAGAGGTTCAGACTGTCTGTAAAAATGATATAGAAATTCACAGAATTTCTTAAGTTGCCAGATGATAAAAGTAATAAAGAAATAGATCTAGAATAATTGTTCTAAATCAAAATAGCTTAAAATACTACAGGTTAGAAAATTAAAATCAAACATTTTTTGATGAAAGCTAAGGCATTTTGAGAAACTGGATTGCTTATTCTACTATTAAATTTGTTTAGACTTAGTTTCATCTAGGTTAAAGTATTCAAAGGTGAATATTTAAAAAAACTTGAATTTTATAATGTAAATCTAAATTACTATGTATCATAAACATATACTTAAAATAGCAATTTAAATTTAATTTATGCTTCCCATATATTGAGAGATATTATATATTAAATACCACTCAAGATACTCTGGTTATTTATAAAATCTTTAAAATTCTTTTTTATGGTTTTTGGGGGACATTAGTTTTTAAATTTAAATGGAATAGCATTCATGGTCTTAGATGCAGTTGAAAAAATGGTACTGAATTTTGAACATCCATATTAGCTCAGTGGCATAAGCCCCTGCCTGGCAGTGTAAGGCAGTGTGAGTTTGATCCCTGGCACCAAAAAATAAGAAGTAAAATAAAAAATAGACATTACTTTTCATCTCAATGCATCTCTATAGTAAGTAAATGAGTACTGTAACACTAAGACATATATATATATATATCCTACTTCTGAAGAAATATGATTCAAGTTTATCACTTAGAGTTCCAGGTATGTCAAGTGAAGATAATGGAATAATACTGCAAGTATCTATGGGGGACCATCCATCCAATTACAGTACCTTAATTTAATTTGCCTTACCACTAACAATTCATGCTTAAGATTTAATCTGTCTCCTTCAAATGTAGTATTTGTTTACAGTGTAGTTCTACTCCACTATAAGGAAAGATAAACAAATTATTTATAGAAAAATGGATGCCTTTGAGCCCATATTAGTAAGTGCAATCAATTGGGATTAAATATTACACGATTTCTCTTATATGAGAAATGATAGGTAGATAGATAGATAGATAGATAGATAGATAGATAGATAGATAGATAGATAGATAGATAGGGCAAACTAAATGATAGATGATAGCAAATACAGAGGCATATTTTGTAATAGGGAAGGGAATCAAGAGATGGAGGAAGTGGAGAAGAAAGAAAAGGAGGGAGAGGGATGGAGAGCAGTTAAGGTGCATATATACATGTGCCAACTCCCCAGTAGGAATGTGGCCACTAGGTACTAATGCAAGCATGTATTAATAAAAATTTTAAAATACAAAAGAAAAATAATATGGCATGATCTTTTGTATACTATAATGTTACTGAGTTATATTTGTCAATTTTAAGAATATTTTGATGAAGGTTTTGGGTTCCATGTATCATCTACACACAGATAATTTTACATCTTCCTTTCTGATGTGGGCAAATTGTTCGCTTATTTGGTTAGTTTGGCCTTGTCCTGTCTCTGTCTCTCTGCCTCCCTGACTCTCTGTCTCTGTGTCTCTGTGTTTCTCTGTCTCTTTGCCTCTCTCTGACTCTCTGTCTCTGTCTTTCTGTGTGTCTCTCTGTCTCTGTCTCTCTCTCTCTCTCTCTCTCTCTCTCTCTCTCTCTCTCTCTCTCTCTCTCTCTCTCTCTCTCTCTTTCGCTCTCTCTCATCTGGTATAATTGTTCTATGTAACTCTTCCAAAACTGTGTTAAATAAAAGTTGTGAGGGGAACATCTTTGCCTTGTTCCTCATTTACAGGAAATCTTCCAGTTTTCCATTCTTAAGTGTTATGCTAGCAGTGGACTATTGAGGGGTGAGCTTTATTAAGGGAAATTCCTTTTATAGGAAGCTTGTGAAGGTCATATAAAGGATGTTGAATTTTGTCATATCAGTATTTGTCAGTATTTATTTACAAGACTGTGTTATTCTACTCTTCATCCTGCTAATATAAGGCATCATACTAATTTATTTGTATATTTTGAATCATCCTTGCTTCTCATGGATGAATCCTATCTAGGGAATGCATTATGATCCTTTTAATTTTCAGTTGAATTTTTCAAGATTTTGTTGAAAATTTTTTCATCTGTGTTTATCAGAAATATTACCTTTCAATTGTTTTTTCTTACATTGCCCTTATTTGGCTTTAATATTATGGTAAGGCTGGTCTCCTAATGTACTTTAGTTCTTATTTTTTCTTTATCATTTTTATGGATGCTTAGAAAGGATTTCTATTAATTGTTTTTTTTTTAAAGTTTGTTAGAACTCACCAGTAAGCCATCTAGCTAGTCCTAGGATTTCTTTTTTTTTCCCCATAATTTTATTGAGAAACACAGCAATGAGACAGTTTTAAATCAAATTAGTAGGACAGTTTCAATAATTAATACATTGCATACTCTCTTCCTAGTGGTTATTTGCTGTACAAGATGCAGACATGATATCCTATTTACAAACACTATTAGAACAAACCCCTCTATTTATTAAGAGAACATAACTATATATCTATCCTAACCATTTTGAATGCACAAATACAAAATGGACATTCATCTGTTTTCCCAGAATTTCTTGTTGGCTACTTTTTTAAATTATAGATACAATCTCTTTCTTTATTATTGGCTTGTTTTGGTTGTATATTTTTCATGATACAGTTTTGTAGGTAGGATGTGTCCAGAAAATGATCCAATCTCTCCTAAGAGGCAGTGCCTACACTTATATAAGACAAAAAGATCTTAAATAAGACATAATTGAAAACTCTCACCAGAGACAGGGAAGGATAGTATATAATGATGAAAGACTCAATTTGTAAAGAAGATAAAATAGTTATATATGCTCTAACATCAAAACATATAAATGCAAAAACTAAATACTACTAGAACTGAAGAAAGAAATAAACAACAATGCAGCAATAGTATACTTTATTTCTCCACTTAGAATAATTGCTAGAACATGTAGACAGAGAAGTCAATAAGGAAACAGCAAATTTAACCAACACTATAGTACCAATGGTCCTAACTCATATATACAAAATATTCTATTTAGTAAAAGAACCCATATTCTTTTCAATTGATAGACAATATTCTCCTGTAGAGATGCTCCATTAGTTCACAAAATGAATTTAGTTTTAACAAATTTATCTTTTACATTATACCAAGTGTCTTTCCTTTCCCCAACAGAAAAAAGCCATAAATCAACAATAGCAGGAACTCTGGAAAGCACACAAATAAATGGAAATTAAACCACACAGTTTTGATCAACTAAAAGGTACAAAAGAAATCAAAAAAAAATGTTAGGCAGTATCTTGAAATAAATGAAAACAAAAACACAACATTATAAAATACACAGAGTACAGCAGAGTTTATAACTAGATCTTTGTCCTACCTATACCTTGAAAGTTATATCCTTAGTGGGTTATAGTGACATATTAGCTTATTCTGTTTATGTCAAATTTTCTAAAACAGAAAAAATGCATTATTTCACTTAACATCAAAATTATTTCAGGCAAAATAAAAGCAAATATACCCTTCTAAGGGTGTATCAAAGCAACTGCTCTCATATCAATGACTCATTTTATTTGATATAGGATCTCTTTTCTCTACATCAAGAAATATTGCAGTATAAATTACTGAAAGTTACTTAATTGAAATCTATAATTGAAACTTTGAATTCTAAAATCCTTAGTGCATGTTCAGCACAATCATATTCAAGATCTTAAAAAGAATAATTGGTTTATAGTACAAAAGTACAGTTTATTTTCTTTTTGATATTTTTGCTTAGAAATTAATATAGATTTTCATGCTAATTATAAAAATGCTAAAATTTTTGAAATGAATTTCTTCAGTGACAACTTAGAGATGAGAGAGTTGGTACCAGTTTTACTTCTGTAATAATTTACTTACATTGTAGATAAGCTCCACAAGGTATCTTTCAGAAGATAGGCTTTGAAACTGACTAGGCTGTGTCAATCCCAGGCCCTCTACTCTTCCCTCTCAGTTGTTAAGAAAGGGGAAAAATGCAAATCAATTAACTATTAATGTCTCTTAGTTCATTGAAAAAGGTTTTTGCTAATATCCATTGGAGAAATTTTAATGACCATATCTTGTACTCTTAATAACTACTTGAAAGGTAACAATAAGCAATGTACTATTATATGACTTTGCAATTGGATAACTACTGTTATTCTACTATTTTGCTATGAAATTTATTTGACATTTTTTCCATTTACAAGGAAAATAAAAGGCAGATGTTTGGTTAGATTTGTTGCTGAGCCCTTAACTTGGAAAGGCAAGTCTGCCTAATTTCTAGAATCTGTAAATATATGTATGATTCCTTAGCCTCAGTTTTATCACTCAAACTAAATTTTGAAAGTAACAAAGTTAATGTTTCTCTCTTCTTCTACTTTGTCTTATTGCTCAATTGACACAAAACTCAGGAGGAGATAAGAGATGCTATTCATTGTACCAGGTCTTACTCTTGTATAATCGAACACTCTAGACAGGGGAGCTTATAAATAACATAAATTTCTTTCTCACTGTTCTAAATGGTAGGAGGTTCAACAACAAAGTAGCAGAAGCCTTCAGGTCAGGCAAGAGCCTTCCTCTTGGCTAACAGATCGCTGTCTTTTTACTGCATCTTCATATGGTGGTCCTGTTAGTTTTTCTATTGCTGACACACAATACCTGACACCAAGGGATTGATAGAGAAGAGATAATTTGGCTCGTGTTCCAGGAGTTTCAATCCATAGTTGGTTGGTTCCAAGGCAGAGTAGCATGGTTTAACGAACATGGAGGAGGAAATCAGTTCATCTCAGGGCATCCAGGAAGCAGAGCAAAAGGAAGAAGCTAGGGAGGGACTGAAGCCCTCCAAAGAGGTGCCCAAACCTCCATGCCTCCTCCAACTAAGCCTCTTCACAGTACACTGAGCTACAAACTCCTCAATGGAT
Source organism: Octodon degus (assembly GCF_000260255.1). Taxonomy (NCBI): domain Eukaryota; kingdom Metazoa; phylum Chordata; class Mammalia; order Rodentia; family Octodontidae; genus Octodon; species Octodon degus. The sequence continues at coordinate 4,593,356 of NW_004524697.1, read as the reverse complement.
TGACCCACCAGTGATTGTACTGCCCCCCGATGTACTCACCTTCCAGAAGCCCCATGCTTCAATAGATGAGACCCCTGGAGGACATTTAGATCTAAGCCAGGATAGTGGTAGTGGCAGGAGAGCAGTTTGAGGGTTATTTTAAACAAGCACTAATCCCATTCATGATGACTCAACCTTAATGACAATCATCCCTGTGTTCTCCTTCTTGATTCACCTTCACATCCCATCACATTTAAGGGGTAGGATTTCAGAATGAATTTGAGAGTAAATTGTCAGTGCATAGCCATTCCCCCACCGCAGTCTCACTTCAGATTAAGAGTTATGCATGATAATGATCTGAAGGGTTGGACAAACCTTAACTGTTCTGAAAAATCTGGGGATTCATTGCTCTATCATCTACTTCTGGGAGTTATTTCATAACTGATACTAATGTCAACTTCACATAGACCTCACCACTTCTTAACCTGATCCCAGCCTCAACCCCTTACAGAAGGTAATGTCAGAAGAGACGTTACACATCCTGCAACACAGAGAAAACAAGTTTCATGTGAATATTCCACATTGGGCCAGCTTTGAGCTATCTAACATTAGAAATTCAGCAGCCAGCTCCTAAGGAAATTAGTGCAGTAGATTCAAATGTGACGACCTCCACTGCCTAGCTTGAGCCCTGGGAGTCACTGAGATGTGCTACGTCATGAGCAGGGCCGAGCAGGGCTCATCTGTCAAAAGATCACAAAAGCAATGAGAAGTTCAAGGATCGTGTGATGGCATAGGTGTTGAGGTACCAATGATGTATGACAAGGAGAAAGGGGGACTATATTATTATTTCACTACTAATTTTACCACTCCAAGAAGTTCAGTGTATATGTCTTGGGAAAATAAAATGTGGACTTTACAATTTGCACACTGTTAATCTTTGTTAGAATTTGGAAGAATATAGCTAAGAGTTTGAAGGTTAACCACAAATGCAAGCAATTAAGGCAAATTGAGGGCTAAGTAAGAAAACTTTTTTCACAAATTTCACATTCGAAGAAGCTGGATGAGAACCTACAGAGAAAGAAAAGGGACCTGCCAAGTAGCTCAGTGGATTAAAGTACCCGTAAGCAGACACAGGAGCCAGAGATTTGATCCCTGGGCCTGCCATGCTGGTCCTGCCCCTGTGGCACGCTGAGACAGCAAAGGAGAGTGGGTATGGTGGCACCGCCTGTAATTCCGGCTCTTGGGTGACTGTAAACAGGTGGATTGCAATGTGTTCAATCTAGAAGTGAGACCCTGAACACCCTGTAGACCCTTCCCTAAAAAGTACCAAAAAAAGAAGAAAAAGAAGAAGTGAGGTAGCAACCGGAGAAACCCTTTCCATGAAATGGGATAGTGATGTTTGTTTGTTTGTTTGTTTGTTTTTTCATTTATACACATTTGGTACAGGGTCTCACAATACAGCTCAGGCTCATAGTGATCCTCTTGTGTTCAGCCTCCCCAGTGCTGGGATTACAGGCATGTGCCACTATGCCCAGACTTGGTGGCCGGCTCAGTGTACCCCAGGGGTGAGGCTGGAGGAGCATGGGGGCTCAGGGATCAAAACCTGATCCCTGCATTGCCAAAGTTCCCTGGTCCACTGTCTTACCAGCCCATGGGGTCTTTTAAATGTCAGGATACTGAGTGTATTATCTTGTTGTGAGTGTGGGAAGACAGTGAAATGGAAAAGAGAGAGTCAGAAGTATACAGGAAAAAGATAATAAAAGGGCCTACTTCCAAGAGGAAAAAAAGAGCAAATAGAAAAGAAGTAAGCAGGAGGTAGGGAGACATTTAAATATTTGCGAGAATTACATGTTCTATTGTTGCATAAATATTTCAATAAATACACTAATTTGTTTCACTTATACTAATTTATTTTAGTTCATTAAAAGAAAATTTAAAGTTATTAGCTTTTCCTTTCTTTCCTGTATCTTTCTGATTTATGTCTTACACCCTGAGTGACTACTTTGAAACTATTAATTATTGTTCTCTCATTATTTTGTTATGAAATTCAGGATTATATTTTCATAAAAGAAAAAAAAATAAAGAAATAATTTCTAGGAAAAAATACATACAAGAACAGCCAGCCAACTAGCTCAGCAGATTAAAGCCCCTGCAAGCAGGCACAGAAGCCAGGGGTTTGATCCCCAGCCCCACCCCTGGGGTGCACTGAGACCACAATTGAGACTGGGTGTGGGGGCATGTACCTGTAATCCCAGCTCTTGGGAGGCTGTGAACAGGTGAATCACTATGAGTCCGATCTAGTAGTGAGACCCTGCAAACCCTGTATATACTTCCCTAAAAATTAAAAAAAAAAAAAAATACAACATAAAACTAACCTGCAAATAACCCCCTAAGCAAAGTAGCACACACTGTTCAGGGTCCAAGTGTGTTCTCTAAATTCATCTGTAGAAATCTTTACTCTCTTAGTAACTCAGGCTGTGAGTGTATCTGAAGAAAGGGCCCTTAAAAAGATAACTCAGTTAAACTGAGAACATTAAAGTAAAATAGGCCTGTGTCTTTGTTAAAGTTCTTAAGGCACAAACATGGGCAGGAGGAAGAAGAGATGAGGCACAGTGAGAAGACCTTCATCTGCACGCTGTTGTGACATGCACCTAGATGTCCCCCCAAAGCTTCATGTGAGCATAAGTGGAGCTTTTTGAAGGTGATGGGCTTGGGATGTGTGATGTTGGAACTAAGGACACTTATCTTGGTTACATTTCTCTCATTACTGAGATAAAATACCTAATACAGTTAAAGGGTTGTTTATTTAATTCTCAATTTTAGGGGTTTAAGTCCATAATTAGATGGCTCCAAGGTAGGGTGGCACATGGCAGAGGGGCATCAATTCATGGAGGCAGAAAACAGCAAAAGTGATGAGAGAGAAAGGCCAAGCCTCTTTTGGTCCCTTATGTTGTATGTGCCCACCATAGGGTGGGTGTAGAACTTACCCTTCCTCCCAGTATTGACCATGAATCAATCACAAACTCTAGAGTCATGTACACCTGGAAAGCCCACCCCCACATGACCACATGAGGCTTTGGGGGAACAGCTGGGCACAAGCCATAACAGTGTCCCGACTGGACGTGGGTAGCACTGCCTAAGGAAGGCAGTGTGGATGGAATATGGAGACTGAAGCTACTGGTGCTCACTGTCTGCTTCCATATGCCTTCCCTGCTGCTCCATGGACCCTTTCTCCTCTGGGACGCCCCCTGCAATTCTTCCCTGCTTTGGAGCCAGTTGACTATGGATTTAAATCTCTACAAACTGTGATCTGAGGGCTTCAATGGAGGGAGGGGAAATGGGAGAAACAGAAGCAAGATATATCATGTACAGATACAAATTCCCTCTGATGAATGTTATCATTAAGTATATCTAAACCATACCAAAAAAGTTGAAAAAACTTTGAGCTGAAATAAGTTTTTCCTCCTTTAACTCCTGAGAGCTGAGTATTTGTTCTCAGCAGGGAGGAAAGTAATTAAGACCCAAGCCACGGACATGTCTTAATCCTGTGAACATTTCGGCTTTGGACTTCTAGATTCCAGAATTATGAGAAAATAAATTTCTGACATTTGAACCTCCCAGTCTGAGAGGTACAGTGGTACCTTGGTTTATGAATTTAACTTATGATTTTGGTGAAGATATATGCATGTGTGTTTGTATAGGAAAGACTGCTGTAGTCATGTTTGTAGCATGATGTGGAGTTAGTAAATGGGAGCAAACTTTTCCTGAACACTTATTTTGGCAAACTGAATTGCTTGCAAACAGAAGCCTTTGTGAACCAAGATACTACTGTGCCTTATTCTGGCAATGTTACCACGCTAATACAGAAGAATAAGATGATGAAAATAGAAAAACTAAAAGAGCAACTATAGAGAGATGCCAGACAAGTCCATCAGAATATTATTAATTTTATTGAGAAAAATTACAATGTGACAGCTTCAAAACAGGTTGGTAGGAGAGTTACAACAATTAATACATTGCATATTGTTGTCTTTGTAGTAGTCATTCATAGTACAAGATGCAGACATGATATCCTGTCCAAACACTACTAGTACAGATTTTTCTTTCTATTGAATTAAGAGAAAGTAGCTATATACCTATCTTAACTATTTTGTTTATACAGATACAAAATTGTCCTTCATTTATATCACCTTTTATTGTTCAGTTTTGTCAGGGATGGGCATTCCATTGCCATCCAAATATTGTAGGTGCATGAATTCTGCAAAATATTTCAATATAGTCCAGTACTCCACAATAGTAGTGGGTTATCCACAGGACCGGGAATGTCCAAATCTGATGACTTGAGCCTTCCACAGCTCAACACATTAACATGGCTTCACTTTTCATACTTCATTTCTACACTTTTCTGCTGGGTGAATAAGACCAAGATAAAGCAAGACCTATATAACAAAAAATATAACTTTTGTATCTGACATGGTCAGTCAAGTCCCCTCAGGACTTATCCCGAAACCCCATACTGCACTTTGTAGATCCTTTGTCAGTGTCAGCCATGTGGATGAGTCATGGCCATTGCTTAACCAATTTGCTCTCTGTGAAAGCCTGAGAGAATGTTTTCTCTCCATGTGACTCTCTTTGGGCACACACTACATCATCGATCACATTCTTCTGTGGCCCCATAATCTCCTTGATCAGAAAATTTGGGGCACAACTGAGTTACATGATGTTACAGTACAGGTTCTCCTATGTCCTTAGTCCTCGCTGACCTTGAAAGGTTAGGGCCAAAATGTTGGCTGTCCTTGCAGCCCTTCTTTTTCTCTAATTTTTGATCTGAAAACTTAAGTTTCTAACTCTCCAGAAGAGAAGCTTATTATTGCCCTACAACATATGCAGGTGGGTTTAACTTCACTACCTGTCTGAATATCAAACATCCTAGGCATAAGATGGAACATATTAAAATTTTAAAAAATATATTTACTTGAGACACAATCTGACCCTAATTTGGTACGTCATGACAAGCAGTATGTATTTAGAAGACCAGTATGACAGGCATTCCAAGCATGACCCCACTATTACACATTGCTATCTTTGGTGCAGTCGCTCAGATCCACCCAGCCTTGGGCCCTGCAAATGTGTGGGAGAGCTTCTGCCCTGTCCCGCATCAGAAGATTATTAGTATGTGAATGTTTTTACCTTTTTGTATGACTATTCTTGTTAAGTGAGCTGACAGGTAAACTGAAGAGATATGAAAGCAAAAAGAATCATAGGCAGACAATAATATATACTCAAGATTTGAAATAGAATTTTTGGGGGTGATTTCGGACACCAACTAAAGGATTTCTAAGAGAAACACGCCATAGCCCAAGACTGCTTAGATGTTCCCAATCCCGCCACAGGAGTAGGCTATGCACAATGACAGAGTGCTTGCCTAATGTGTGCTAAGTTCTTGACTCACTACTAAGACATGCACACACATACACACGCGCGCGCACACACACACACACACACACACACACGTACCCTTCAGTATAAGACGGGGTTGCTCTTTGAGCAGAGCACAGAAGTAAACAAAGCATAACAATATCCTTTTAGGATATAAATCTCTTGTGCTTAAAAAGCTTACATGGAGTTCAAGAAATTCAACAAAACTCTTGAGAAAGATGAAACCTTCAGTATTGTTGAATTGAAGACCAAAGCAATCAAATATTCTCTTTATTCTTGCTAAAAGATGATGACCTGTTTTAAATAATTCAAAATATTATAAAAGCTAGGCAGCCATTGTACAGGCTTTCTAATAGGAATGCTGTTATTCTCTGTGTCTCCAGATCAGTGAACCAGGCACTCAGTTTGTCTGTGTTCTTGCCTATGTGTTTGCAGCACCAGTTTTCTCACTGTGTCACTTCCCTGTGCAGTCCCCCTGCAGGCGTCTTTCCTGTCCATTCCCAAATCTGCTTGTCACTCCAATTATCAAATTTTTTATGCAATCTAATTCTTCTCTAGAAAACACTTGCCCTATCTTTAAATTGGCAGGCACTAATACTCTTGTAGACTAAATGATGATTGTGACAACTAGTGACTCTAACTTGCCAACAAGGCACTAGGTCCCTTCATGCTATCACGCTTCATCTCTGTGCTCTACATGTCACCTAAGTGCTGCAGACTGTGCTCCATGGAGCCTCTGATGTGGCTTCTGGGGACATAGTCCTGCCACAGTGCTGGGTGGCATGTTGAATGAATCCTCAAAAGCAATGAGGAAAGAGTGAGTCATTACATATGTGTGTATGTAATTTTCCCTAAAATATGTGTGCACATATTTTAGCGTATTTATTTGCCCACCCCCTCTTTTTCATTCTCACAATCCTGCCCTTTGCCTTTTTATTTCCTAAGACTGCCTCTTCTACATTAATGTCATCTTTTGTTTTGCCAGATTCCACATATGTAAGAAAACATGTAGCACATACCTTTCTAAGTTCACTTTATTTCACTTAACATGATGATCTTGTTTTCTTTGTTTCTTTTTTTTTTTATGTATTTAGGACAGGGTCTACAGGGTGCCACTACACCGATCAGACTCATAGTGATCCTCCTGTTTTCAACTTCTCAAGCACTGGGATTACAGGCTCGCACCACCACGCACAGCCTCCATCACGTCTCAGCACGCCCTGTGGACGGGGCCAGCACAGCACTCTGGGGCTCAAACCCCAGCCACTGTGCTCTGCCTAAGCAGGTGCTTTAGCCCACTGAGCTATCTGGCTGGCCCCTCCAGTTTTCTCTAAATATTTAATTGTGTTTTTCTTTGTGACTGAAATATATATATATTTTTTTTTAATTTTTTTTCTTCATCCATTGATGGGTATCCAGGCAATTCCATACCTTGGGTATTATGAATTATTGGTAGATAAGCACATAACTGTAGTAATTTCTATTGTTTTTAAGCTTTATATCCTTCAAGTAAAACAGAAATAGCATAGCTGATCCATACACTGGTTCCATTTTTAGGTTTTCGGGGTTTTTTTAGAACTTAAATATTGATAAGAAAGAAGAATTCTGAAGCCCCATCTACACATAAGGAACTGAGGCTTGGAGCAGTCCCCTCACTTGTCCAGGCACACGCACGCATAGACTAATCCAGCAGAGACTCAGGCCGATCCCATTTCCTTCTGCTGAGCAGTCATCACCTGGCACTGAATTCATCACTGATTTTCTAAAACTTTTAACTTCTTGTGTTTGCTCTTGTTTCAGTTTTTTCCTAATATTCTCTCTGAAAAACTCACCGATATTATTTTAGCTGTTATTATACTTTTTTAAAAGGCATGAATTTAACTAGCTTGCCAAAAGCCTTGATAAAATCAAGATATGCTGTACTGCTTGCTTTTTCTCTGATCACTAATTCCTAGGTTTCTTGAATGAATCCTTCTAAATAGGTTTCTTATTAACCCTGGTTAACAAATAAAATGCATATGAATACACAAGTCTCTTCTATTTTATTTAGTAAATATCCCAGAATGCTGCAGCTGGTTCCTATATATCACTATATAGAACAGGGCGGAAGTCTGCTTATAATTACAGAAAGTTTTTCCAGCTATATTTGTCAAATTTGATCCCCTTTTTAAAAATGGCTCCTTTTATATTCAATTCATTAAACATGAGTAAAAAAATAAAAACAATTATAAATTGAATTTCCATGCAAATGTGGCCTTTTACTTAGTCTGCATGAATGCACATTCATCAAACTACCATGCCTTATGGTTGACAATATCCTTGTGAAGTAACCAAGAAATAACCACGTTCTAATTGTTTCGATACTTTTCCAAGATCAAGATTCATTTTTATCAAGATATTTTATAAAGGTCATGAGAGCTTATGAAAGTTCACATTTCCTGTTTATAAAATTGCTTCAGTTTTCATATACAGGTTTGTAAAGAAACAGACTCATATTTTTATGAACTATAGACCAATCCATCTCTACATTTCTCACTCTCAAAGGATTTAAAGTAATTCTGGCATTTATAAGAATCATTCCGGTAATCTATTATAAGAAAAAATTAAGTGGTATGGTAATGTGCAAAAAACATTAGCTAATCTTCCCATTATGCTTGGTCTTGATCTATCCCTCTCTAGAGAACTGGTCTGATTGTGTTTCTCTGCTAAAGGGGTGATGTGGAGTTTTTGCAGAGAGCTGAGGTCAGAAACTCTAAAATTGCTAATCCACAGTTCTCAAAAATGACCAGGAAGTCATACCTATCTGCATGACATTTTCAAGAATAAAAGCTATCATTTGGACATTTTACTATGATTGACCAACCTCAGTTTCACGAATCCTGCCAGTAATACCTTACGTGTGTAAAACAGATAGTTTCAGTGCTATTCACATTCCAACTCACATTCCCAAAATGAAGTGAAGAAAGTAGTGTACAGCTGTTTAGTTGCCTAAGTGTGGGTATCGATAACTTCCTACTATCTCTGCTGTCTCGACAATCACTGGATAGCACTTCGCATCCTATCCAGAATTGACTCTGTAGGAAAAAGTATCTTTCAATATCAGAATTGTTTTAACTTGATTTCTAGTTTATGATCTGGTGATCTCATTGTTTCTGAAATAAATTGACGGAGAAGCAGTTTTGTCTGTGAAAACTTGTGTAGTAATTGATAGAAAAGTACAAAAAAAACTCATGCATTAACACTGTAGTATTTTAATTATTTGCAAAATTATTTTTAAATGTGGTCATATTTCAAAGCCTGAAAAATAGATGACAAGGACATTTACTAGAAAATGTCACAAGAGAATTTGTGCAGTATCATAACTATAAATCTCCAACTTTCTGTCTTTCTCTCCTTTAAAAATACTGTAAAGGTAGAGTTAAAATGTATGATTTTATATATTAAAGAATTTACAATGAGACAAAGGAAGATCCTTTAATAAAGGAAACAAACAAATAAGCAGGCAACAAAGTCCTAAAACAAACAACATGGAAACCTAAGATTTGGGGAGAATTATGATAGTGGAGGACAAAACAACAGCATAACAATAAAAACAATTTTAAGAGATTTTAATAAAAAGAAGATTAGTTCACAGGCTCAAGTTTTGTTATTGTTATTATTATTTTAGTTCAGTCCTAGAGATTGAGCCCAGGGTCTTCACACTGAGCTACATTTGCAGCCCTTTTAGAACTTATTATTATTATTATTATTATTTTAATTTTGAGACACATCTTGCCAAGTCCCTCAGGTGCCCAGCCTGGGCTCCTCCCTATTATCCTCTTGCCTCAGGCCTCCAGCATGCTGGGATTGTAAGTGTAATCCACCATGCTGGGCTTCAAGTTTCATTCTTGAGGTTAGAGTCAACAGCTAAAAGTTAATATTGAACTGGGATCGTTGAGCCAGCGATCTCAGCTCTTTGGAGACTGAGGCAGGAAGTTTGAGCACAAGTTTGAGCCTAACCTTGGTACCAAAGGGACTTAACAAAACCTTAACTCAAAATTTTAAAAATACATTTGTGCATACAGATATACAATGCATACACACATACTTGTTTTTAAACTTAAATCTGAATGCTAAGGCAAGTGGTATCTTTGCATTTCATCTAAAATATATAGATTTACTTAGATAATATTAAGTCTCTACTATGTTGCATTCACATTTTCCAACAAAACATGCAGGTTTAAAGCTACATGTGTACACACAAGTGTAGTCCTGCACACATTTATTGTCTTGCATAAGAAGCTCTGGACATCTCCAAAAGGCCGTCTATACCTATGAGAAAGCACAATATTGGCAACAGGCTCCATCACCCCTGTATGCACTGTAACATTTCTTATAGCAAATGCAGAGTCAGACACGGGAAGCAAACACTCATCGGTGCATTCCTAGCTTTGCCAGTACTACATTTCATCATGAACTGTCCATTGTATGCATTGTATGCACAATTGCTAAGTAACTGCAGAGATTTCTTTTTCTTTTTGAGGAAGCAGGGATTGAACTCAGGCCCTTGTGTTTGCCAGGCAAACACTTATTCTATTGAGCCATCTCCCCAGCCCCCTGCAGAGATATTTCTAAAGTTGTGATTAAACTTAATATAACCTTTACAGCTTTTATTCATGAGAATTAATTTATCTTTACTGAATTTTTATTTTAATCATTAATATGAGTGATACCTTAATGTTTTATTATATTTCAAGTATTTTATTTTATTTTATGTATTGTATTTTCATACAGAGTCTACATGGTCTAAGGGTCTTGCTACGTAGATCAGACTCATAGTGATCAACATATTTTCAACCTCCCAAGGGCTGAGATTATAGGTGCATGTCACCACACCCAGTCTCAATAGCCATCTCACCGCATCCCGGGGGCGGAGCCGGCACAGCACACTGGGGATCGACCCCCATCCTCTGAGTCTGCTAAGCAGGCACTTTAATGCATTGAGCTATTTGCCTGGCCCTCAAGTATTTTAAAATCATATTTAAAATGCCAATTTCATGTAGAAAATTAACCAGTGTGTAAGTTATTCACAGGCAGAAACAGTTGTCTCTGACTGTGCAATATATAGCCATTCATGTAGACAGGACAACCACAACGAAGGAGTTAAAAAAAAAAAAACTGTCCTTCATCATTTGACTTCTAAAAGGTCAAGATTTTCCTTGAGTGATTTATCTGGTTCCAAGCACATGAGTTTTCCAGGACATCATATGACTTCCTGTTCTGTAAAAGGGTCCCACTTTCACTACGAAATCAGTTGTTTTAAAGTATATAAAACAAAGTCTCATCTTATCTTTTTACTTCTTAATATTTTAGCTTCAGTGTTGCCACTCTTGTCAAATTTTGATTTGTTATTTTAATTCAATAGTTTTCTGAAATGGATTTCCAGCTGTGCATTTCTCTACTACAGCTTTTTAATGATAGCCTATAATCTTGCCCCCTATGTCTTAAAGACAGCATTTGGTTCAAAAACTCCTTCTGAAATCAATGACTCAGCATTCAGGTCTTTAGGGGGGCAGGAGGAGTAATGCTCTTACAATGTTAGATGAGTGCTGTTGATGAATCATTTAATTGGTTTTTTGGTAACAAAAATTGTTTTGAGTCCATATAGTGTTTCTTTTGTACTTTTCACAAAATTACTGCCATTATTCTCTTCTATTCTATTTCATCATTTCAGAGAAGTTGTTTTCTTTTCCTTCTATGTGCTTATATTCATAAAAAGCTGACATGAAGTATAACTATTGGAAATGAAGTCTATGGTGCCAGGAACATACCACATTCATCAAACTATGTAAAGTACTCCTCGGGCCAAGGATGGAATATTCTTTTGTAAAGCAAAGCATTCTTTAATATGATTCTTAACTAGCTACTCGTTTGGGCTTCTATCATGTATATAACATTGTCAATTATGTAATCTCCCAAACACAAGCTAACAAAGCTGAACAGCTCAGTAAATTCCGTAAAATGTGTTTTGTTTAGTGCTCTTTATTTAAATAACCTACAATGTACTGCTAAGGTCCTTGATTTAAAAGTCAGTGAGGAATAGAGAAAGATAGGACGTACAGTTTCCCTTGTTGGTACTTCTGTACTTAAGGCCAAAATTTTTAATTCAGTATTCAGTTAATTCATTAATTGTTCTCCTTCCCACATTGATAGTTCTATGATCTTATGTTCTTATATCCAGATTATAATAACTATTTGACATTTAAAGTTAGTACATTCCTGGGTATAGTTCAGCAGCATAAGCACCTGCGACAAGTGCAAGGTCCTGAGTTGGACCTCTGACAATGCAAAAATAAATAAATAATATTAACACATTCCTAACATATGCTTATTTAGTTTTAAAATTGGAATGTATTTCAATAATTTCAATAGCACATGCTTTATGTAATTTGTAGCAATATTTTATCACAGTGAATATGAGTTCATTGGTTTTGTTCCTTTTAAAGTCAGTTTTGCATTAATATTTCAGAAACAAAAAAGCAAATAAAACAACTAAATGAACATAAAAACTAGAATAGGACATCATTGTAGAAATGCTTTTTTGGTCATCAAATATTTGACTTTTACTCACCTTATAGTTTAAAACCTGGTTTAACTGCTTGCTCATAGATAAAGGGTGGAAACCTGTAGATATTATAGTTATTGCCTTTACCCAGGTAGGATTTTGAAAAAGCTTTCCAACAGAATATTGTCTTTGCATTAGTTTATTGCTTTTTTTTTCCATCACCATTTGACATCTTGAACAAATTGTTTCCTTTTTTGTTGCTGTTGCTAGAGCTAACAGGTAATATTTATTAAAGGGTCTTGTCTTACCTGCTGAGTGTTCTTTTTTCAGAGATTTGTATTTTCAGCGCTGGACCCCCTTCTGCACACTTGTATTCTGAACCTCTTTGCTGACCTCTATAATGTTTGTTATTATCCTAACACTGTGAAAGCTTTAGTAAAATGCTTTTAGGTAAAGAGTTCTCCTGAAAACAATATATTTTTGACTGATCCATTACTATCACAAATGAACATGTTCAACTATAATTAACTGTATTTACTCAGTCTAAAATATAGATGATTTAAATAATCCATATGTACTATGATCAGTCTCTTCAAAGAAAACCTCATTTGACCAAATGATTTTTATACTCCTTCAATTTACAATTTAAATGATAAAGCAGAAATCTTGTTAGATTACCCATGTTTCCTATTCAGAAAACTTACATGCCAGGAAAGACAAGGTCAATTTAGTGTTCTCATAATGTGTGTATTGAACATCATGATTACTACACTGTTTTAATTTCTTCATGCCTTTATTTTTTATTTCTACTTTTATAAACATTTCTTTCATTTTGTTTGAAACTGGCTGAAAGACTTTTAGAAGGTGATAAGTCAATAAACTTTTAACAAAGCTCCAACACGAGCTCTCAGTGTGGGGGCTGCCTGTCTACCTGGTCCACATCCATCACAGGATGAAGTGCTCACAGCGACACAGGGGGGAAAGGCTGAGGAGAGGGTGCATTTCCACTGATCCCATACCTGTAATCACTGTGTGCTCCTCTGAGCATTCTATAAGGCCATGGTATCCTTGCTCACAAAAATTCTAAAATATAAATGAGGAAAGAACAACTCCCAAGAGTTGCTATTAAAGGATGGAGGACCCAAGGGTTATTTGAAAATGGACACTCACAAAGAGAAGTGGAAAGAATTCTCAATTAAGAAAGCTCATGTGGATTTGTGGCTTTAGCCATTTATAAAGTTCTGAGGATAAAAACTGTTCACTGTACTTAGCTTCTCTGAATTGTGTCCTTCTTATCAGTTCCAGGTGAATACTCATATCTATTTTGTTGAATTGTTGAGGATATGACATGAGATGGTATGCATGGAACTCTGAGAAAACTGTAGGGCACATTCTAGGCCCAGTTGAGAGCATCTACGATAACTGTTATTACTGCACAGAAAAATCTTTCAGAGAAAACTATTGCCCTAATTCATTTTGAGGAAAAGTTCAGCATGACCACCAATACAAACACAGTGGGGATAGAATGCTTTGACTTAAAATTAAAAGTGATGGGTTGTCAGTCTGAGCTTTGTCGGTGAGAAATTCTCTCCTATGACCTTGATCAAACAGAAGAATGCTCAGTGTCACAGTCTTTAAGATCCCTGTCATTGGTTCTGTGACAGTCTCCACCTCTTTTCACTTTCGGGGCAGATCTGGAGGACACTGTAGCAAGGGGACTAACTTCCCTGCTCAGACAGCTGCAAGATTTAGACACACTCATTCTCAAGGGTAAAATACCTGGAAGAACTACTTAAAGAACACAACTATCACAGAAAAAAAAAATATCAGGTGACTTAAATTATGTTGTAAATCATTCAGATCTTAAAACTTTTAAAATATTTTTTTGAGAATGAACTAAGAGGTCAGGAAATTTAGTGACAGAGTAAAGATCCCCTACTTATAAAGTCCTTTACCTATTAATGTTCTCCCTTCAAATTTTTCAGTCATGTCCAAAAACAATCCTTTTTATACTACTTTATATTTTTGGAAAATCAGCATACTTAATAGTATGTATAAAACATGTAAATTTTTGTAAACTGAGACAGCCCCTGAGACCTCATTTATTTTAACAGCTTTTTTCTGTAATAGCTGGTTCCTTCCTCTAATTTTCCCTTTGTACCATATCAGAGCATTGTTTTTTGGTCTATTAACTTTATTCTCTCATGTGAGCTTCTCCTGGCCCTGTGGATGTTTCATTACCTGATACCTTTTCCTTCCTCTCTGGAAAGCAAAGGCAGGTACCCTATATTTTATGCTCAGAAGGGCCTGTGAAAAACACAACATTCATCAAACACTTTCAAATCTCCTACATCATCAGAAATATGAATCTAAATATCTCATGGTCAAGAGCGACAGACAGAAATTACTTCTCCAGCTATTACTAGAAGTAATAGTAGTCACAACCATGGATATGTGCATCTAACCCACACAGGCAATGCACTACTTTCATTGAATCTGAGAAATGGAAGCATCCCCTTGAGACAATGAGGATAGTAATACTGAAAATGCCTTGTAATTTGATGG
>NW_004524697.1:4530144-4577734 GCF_000260255.1 Octodon degus | reverse complement strand
CCTCACTATCTGTCTGAATATCAAACATCTTAGGCATAACATGGAACAGGTATTTTTCATCAAGTATTGATATTTTGAACTTTAAGTCCCCACGGAATATGATAAAAAAAATTTTAAATTAGAATATGTTTTTAAAATAGGCATAAAGAATTATATACGTCTTATGTTTACACATAAGTCCAAAAAACTAACCATATACAACCTTGAAGCAGGACAGTCCCACAATATTCCTTTTCCTATCTCTTATTTTCATTCACCACCCCTTTCTTTTTGAACAACCATCTACCCGAGAGACAGCATAGCACCAACTGGCATGCCATGACAAGCAGCCCGTATTCAGAAGACCAGAATGACAGGCACTCCAAACATGAAACTACTATTACAGATTACCATCTGCAGTGCAGTTGCTTAGTTCACAGGTATCAGTATATATAGTTAATCAGGATGACAATCTTTCCAATTAACTGCTAGATTCAAAAATCTTCTGGAGATTCTCAGGATCATTGCCTTGCCCATTGAACATGGTTTTATTGTTAATGATTGCTCATTTCGAAAACGCACTGTGTCTAGGCTGTTGTTAAATTATCAGTGTTTTAAAGCACAGGGTCCTAAGTTCAATCCCTGGTACCACAATAAATAAATAAATAAATAAATAAATAATCAGTGTTTTAGATAATAGAGTCTTCCTAACATATTTAAAATTTCCCAGGCTGATTTAGGCAACAAAGTCTTTCTATTAAATACTGAAATACACACACAATATGTATTTTTCAGTATAGGTTTCTTATCTTCAAAATCAACTTAGGCTATGATATTAGAATAGCCAATGTAAATTTAAATGTTGATATGATTATGTGCTTTACTTTTCTAACTTAATAGACATATTTCAAAGGAAGATGAATGTCTCCATGTGATGCTTAAAATCTAGCTCTTCCACACTTTTGCAGTAGCGGGGCCATTTGAGGAGTGCTTAGAAAGAAATATTGCTATGTGAGCTTTTCACTTATTCTGAAAAAAACCTGATTTACGGACCAAGTGGATGAACATCCTTTCCTCACATAACCCATGGTTTCACACAATCTCTTAAGAATCAAATTTTTGTGTAGGATTGTTAAATCATATGATAAATCAGTCTATTTTTTTAATGTTTTCCCTTGACTGGTGTAAATACTGAATATATCCCAAATTTCTCCCTATGGGCAGGCTATTATATTAATAAAAGAAGAAATTCAGATCTGCATGAGCCTGTTTTGTTAGTTAAAGCAAATGATGAGTGAGGCTTTGAAGCACTGTGACTGTAGTTATCTCCTTGAATAAAGAATCTTACTTAGACCCACATTAGCATTCTCCAGCAAGGCCATTGGAGAGCTGATTTACATCCACGTTTAGCTAATCAGCTGACTCAAAGAGTGACAATCTTATTCAGTAAAACTAACAACTAGCATCTTTCCAGAGGCACTGATTAGTAAATAGAAGTTTTCCTCATTCAGAATAGACCAACAGCATAAAATTATGTGCCAAGTATGGAGACAGAATTTTCTGTTTGTCCACTGATACCAAAAGTTTTTGCTGATATTTCTAGTTTAGAGGAAATTAACACACTTCAGTTTCTTGCTTTGCACAAGGTAATTATACATAATGTAGCCTTAGTATATATTCAAAAATTTGTAATCAAAAGTTTCTTTCCTCCATTATGGTGTCATGCTGAACTAAGGCTTTAAGAAATCTCTGCTGCCTAGAATGTCTAAAACACAGGAGCACAGGATGTGTCTCCTTTCTTGTAGCATGACTGATAGTAAGCTAAGAATTTCATTCGGAGGCAAAGTTTGCCTCAAAGGTATTTGGTTGAGTGACTTGGTCTACACTTAGGGGCCTGTTCCTCAAAAGCACTAATTTCCAAACTAGTAGCACTCCTTAGTCATTCAGCAGCCAGAAAGGACTTTACACAAATTGAAGTACTCCCAAACATGGAAATAGGATTCTTATCTGAGGGGGATCGGTGACCTACAGAGTATGTCTAAATTGTCGTAAAAAGGGCAGAAACAATTATCTAACTTGGGCCTAAGCAATACAAGGAAGAATAAACTCTGTATAATAATCCTAGGGCCTTCAGCTGGCAATGGCACTAAAAAAAAAACAGAAAGGAAAGAATGATCCAGAAAGCAAAGTAATGAAGTAACAAATGGAAGAAGAAATAAGGGAGTCTGACAATGTCATTAAAACAGATTTTAACAACTCTTTTTGGCTATGGAAGAAGCAGAGAAAATAGCCTCTTCGAATTCATTACCAGACTCAGGCATATATGGCCTCAAAGTATCAAGCTTAAAAAATTAAGATTAAAATGGTCCACAATGATAGAACACCCAGGAAGCTGAAAAAAGTAAACATAATTATGTCTAAAATGAATGAAATTTAAGCCAGTATCTTAAAGAAATCTGAACGATATATTTCTAAGGAAATTGTTCTCACAATGTAAGATAACTCAGGATGCCTAGAAATCAAGGCACCACATACAACAAAGTTCAAATTGGGCCCACAAAGATTACAAATACTAGAGATATCAGATTTAACCTGTTTAAAAATATATAATTGGGAAATAGGAATCTAAAAATGTAATTGATAATATAAAAGAAAATGAAAAGTAACCGGAAACTATTAAAATTCACCAGTTATATTTTTGTCAGCAGGAAAACAACTTTTCCTTTATAAAGAAGTAAAATTAAAATCCTAACTGACAAACAAATAGAAGCCTGATTGTCTTGGTTACTCTTTTCTCCTTGATGGGACAAATACCTGAAGGAAGGAAAGGTTTATTTAGCTCACAGTCACTGGAAGTTTTAGTCCATACTCAGCTGGCTCCAAGGCAAAGTGGCTCATGGCAGAGAGCACCCTTCCATGGCAGTGGCAAAGAGCAAGAGCAAAGGCAGTGGCAGCAGCTCTGGCAGCTAGCTGGCCTGTCTCCCCTCCTCAAATTGTAATGAAAATGACCTGCCCCGGGGCAGGTGAAGCACTCACACCCACAGTAATCAGCCACAAACTCCAGAAGCAGCCCCATGACTGCAGGAGGCTTTGGGGGGCCAACTAGACATAAATCATAACACTGAACATAAATAAACAGAGCTGAAGATATTCTCCAGAAAGCATGCCAGACAGCCTCACACACACACACACACACACACACACACACACACACACACACACACCAGACTTCTATCTGGTTTTTAATTCTGCAAAGTATGCCATTTCTCCATTCCTAGAAATTGTCGTGGCAGGAGACATAACTCTTCACATTTTCACTTTCATTCTACTTTCAAAGATAATTGAGACCTACCAGACTATTGACTTTAAGAATTTATTGTTCACCTCTAAGTAGAAGCAATTAAATTGTTAACTGTAGACACATTTTATTTACGAAGTGATTCAAAACAAAAACTTACTGAAATTAATAAAGACACATAAAACAGAATAAGATAACATAAATTGTCATCAATTGAGGAAATATAAAAAACAAAGCCAAGAACATATTTTAAAAAGATAAAGATAAAATATGTCTCAAAGAAAGTATAAGTTTTCTACATTGAAACTATAGCATTCTGCAAAAGGAGAGCAAAGAGGATAGTAGAAAATAAAAATCTATCTCTTGCTTTTGGGCAGAAAAAACCAACATAATTAAAATGCTCTTACTCCCAAAATTGATATCCAGATTAAATGCAATCCCAATCAAAATACCATTAGCACATTTCACTAAAAGTCATTTGGAACCAAGAGAGACCTAAAATATGAAAAGCAATTCTGAGCAGCAAAGGCAAGTCAAGTGTACCACAATCCCTGACTTTAAATTATATTCCAGAGATACTGTGATAAAAATGGCATGGTTGTGAGAAAAAAAAAAACCGACCTAAAAATTTGTGGAACAGGTTAGAAAATTCACAATTTCAAATACACCAGCCACCTGATTTTTGACAAAGAGATCAAACATGATCCCTGGAAGAAGGACAGCCTCTTTAATAAATGGTGCTGGAAAAACCAGCTTTCCACATGCTGAGGACTAAAACTAGACCTATGTCTATCAACATGCAGTAAACTAAAATCAAAATGGATCAAATATCTAAAAACTAAGCCAGAAAAAAAACTAAATCTACTAGCTCATAGAATAGGTAGAAATCTGGAAAACATGCGTGCAGGCAAAGGCGCTCTGAGCTAGCATCAGCAGCCTGTATCTCATCTTTTCAAAAAGTTTTTGCACAGCAAAAGAAATCAACAGGGAGTGAAACAATCCTCAGAGTGGAAAAAATCTTATGCCTGCTATATCTCAGACAAAGGACTACTATCTATGGCATATAAAGAACTAAAAAAAAAAAAAAAATCAGACCCTCCAAATGCAAAGACCCAATCCAAAATGAATATCTGAGATAAACTGACTCTTCTCTGATGAAGTATAAATGACAAAAAAAAAATGCATGAAAAAATGTTCAACATCACTGGTAATTTGAGAAATGCAAATTAAAACAATGCTGAGATTCTACGCTACATAAAGAATGGCTATCATCAAGAAAACAACTAATAACAGATGCTGGATTGGCTGCCGAGTAAAAGGAACCCTTTTGCACTGCTGGTGGGAGTGTAGAACGGGTACGACCACTGTAAAAGTCAGTGTGGGGATTCTTCAAAAGCACTGAGATTAGGAGTCCAATTGATGCAGCTATTTCTCTTCTGAATGTCTTCCTGTAAGAATTAAAAGCTTCATGCCACAGTGTGCACACACATGCATATAGCAGCACAGTTTGTAATAGCTAAGTCTTGGAAGCAACACAAATATTCATCAACTGATGTATGGGATAAAAACGATGTGGAATTTTTATGCAATGGAGCATTACTGAACCATTAAAAAGATAATATTGAGACATTTATAGCTAAATAGGTGGAGCTTAAGACCATAATCACAAGTAAAATAAATCGGTCATATCTGTACATGTTACATCTGTGTTGTAAGAAACTGAAAATAAAATAGGAACAAAAATATACAATAGACATTATAAAATAGCAAGAAATCATTCAAAAAGAAAAGGGAACTAGGAAGGAGGGAGGGGAAAGAAAGGAAGAGAAAAAATAACATGAGAGCAGAAGAATAAAATGAAAACTTTTTGTGAATTGGGAGGGGAAAGGGGTTTGAAAAGAGGGGACAGGAATGGCCGAATTAAAGAACCAAGACATATTATGTACAGGTACAAATTCCCAATTATAAATATGGTCATTGTATATATGTAATTTGTACCAATAAACTTAAATAAACAAAAAACAACTGTGTGTTATACATCAAGCACAGCACAATTATGCAAAATAGTTCCTCCCCCACGTCCTTCCTTTCCAGGTTGTGTGCTTGCTCTGTGCATTCGCCCAACAGCCATCTTACATCCTCTAGTGAATCTGCATCTGTGTGTGTGTGTGTGTGTGTGTGTGTGTGTGTGTGTGTATGTGTGTATTTTAGGGAAGGGTATACAGGGTGTTCAGGATCTCACTACTAGATCGGACTCCTAGTGATCCACCTGTTTACAGCTTCCCAAGTGTGAGATTATAGGCATGCACCACCACGCCCAGTCTCAATTGCTGTCTCAGTGCAACCTGGGGGTGGGGCCGGCATGGCAGGCCTGGGAATCCACTGAGCTATTTGGCCAGCCCTTGAAAGGTTGCTGGGCCAGCAAGACAGCTCAGTGTTTTTACTTTTTTGTTTGTTTTTTGTTTGGTTTAGTTTGGGTTGGGTTTTTTGTTTGGTTGGTTTGATTTGATTTGGTTTGGTTTGGTTTGGTCTGGTTTGGTTTTGGTTTTGGCTTAGGTTTTGTGCGTTTGTTTTTGTTTTCGGTATTGAGGACTGAACTCAGGACCTTGCATGAATCTGGGTCTTTCATACCTTCACTTACAAACTCTCATCACTGCACTTAGCTGACAGCATTCTGGTCCACGTGCACTGGGAAGCCACTCACCAACTTCGTCATGCGGTGTCTCTGCTCCCAAGAAGATATGCCCAGGGCTGTGCGGCCGCTCCTTCTCAGTGCTGAGTTCTCCTCCTCATTCTGTCAGTCCTGGTGCTCTTCCTTCCCTCTCTTCCCCAGTACACCTTCCTTATCAAATTTGTTTCTCCTTCCTGGACCAAATCGCCTGTCACTCAAGCCAGTGCTACCAGTTCCCTCCGCACGTGTTGCCGGTCTTCCCTCACCTCCCTCTTCCAACAGGCTCTACAGTCTACTCTTCAGATGGGTGTGGAACATTTTTTCCAAGTGACCCATCCAAGTGTTAGAATGCTATTTCACCTCCAACTGGGAGAACCAAAACAGCTGCTGCTTGCTCTCTACTACCTAAAAGTGGCTGACCCTCTGCCCACAGCTGGAGAGTTCACCAGTTGAGTTGATTTGTTTCTCTTCTCAGTTACTTTGTGCTTGTTCTCCTTGTAATAGTAAGACTTTCCTCTTAGATGTCTGCTTTCACAAAACACTACTGAGCTCAACCCTAGATCTGGGGGAGTATAGTGATATGATAAGTATTTTCTTGCTGTCAGGAAGTAAGTAGAAAATTTTAGAGTAATATTTGACCTAGAAAGTTCTCTGATCTCTTTCCTTGGTTTTTGTTGAGACCTTGTAATTAAGATAAAGACTGAAACCTTTCTTTGATGTTCATTCTGAAGACTGATGAAACAAAGCAAAAGTCTTCCTCCTTCGTATATGTATCTTTATATGATAGATTATTTGGTTCCTTTGCTCCAAGAAATTTTCTCATTCTAGTAATCAGATCTTTATTTGCCATAGACTGAACTCAGGGATAACACCACATTTAATGCTTTGCAGAAACAAAACAAAACAAACAAACAAACAAACAAACAAAACTGCAAAATAGCCTGCACAGGGCTGGGGAGATAGCTCAGCGGTCCAAGCGCGTTCCTGACAAGCACAAGGACCAGGGTTCAATCTCTGCTACAGCATGCTGTGCTGCCGAACCAGTCACCCAAACCAGGCCTGGTGGTGCATGTTTGTAATCCCAGCACTGGCGAGGCTGAGACAGGAGGACCACTACAAGTCCAAGCTGTGTAGTGAGACCCTGTACCCAATAAATAGCCTGAGCAGTACCAAATTCTAAAAAAAATGCACTTATCAAAGAATATGATGAGGTATAAATACACAGTTTTCAGTATTTCCAAGAAGTTAACTAGTCAAGATCATCTTTTGAATTGAATAGGATGGCAATGATTCATGAACTAGACACCCCAAAATGATTCTGTTCCTCTACAAAGATATTAAAAGAAAAGTGTCTTCTTAGGCTTTTGATTCTGACCATTACTTATTGGATGAACTAACATATGACATTAATGTTCTTATCTTAGAGAGAAAATACCATCTCCAAGTATTTCCTACATTTCCTTTTTGATCTTGCAAGAATTCTTTTTTTTTTAATTTTATTTATGTGTGTGTGTGTGTGTGTGTGTGTGTGTGTGTGTGTGTGTGTGTGTGGCCAGCTCAGCCCACCAGGGGGCAGGGCTGGCTGGAATGTGGTGCTGGGGAATTGAACTGCGGTCTCTGTGCTTTAGCTTAGCTTGTTCTAGGTAGGTGCTTTAGACCACTGAGCCATCTCACCAGCCCATGAATTCTTGATCATTATATCCACAAAACAGAGGTTAAAACCTAGAGAAGTTATGGTTGTTGCTATTATTTCTAGACCCCAACAATTCAAATATAAAATAGCAAGAAGGAAAGGAAACAGAAACCTACATGTATATACACAGGATAGCTTGGATAATTGTTCTATTGATTTCTGCTGGTCCAATAAAAGGTGCAATTAATGCTTTTTCTTTTCTCTTTTTAAAATTTTTATAACACTTTTTCTGACCAGTTTTGCATGCTTATGTCTGGTAGTCTGAACAACTAATTTGCAGGCTACAATATTCAACATTGTAACCATTGTTGAATACCTATTATTTTGTTTATTGAAATTCTGTATCTATTGTTTTACTATTTTTTATTCTCTTTTTAAAAAGAGGAGGTGCCTGACAGTTTATGATTTATTGCCAAATTAATATGTACTAGCAATAGTTGCTGTAGTTATTCAGAAGAAAAAGATAAACCACTGCAGGATAAAATTATTAGGGTAGTTTTTCAGGATTGTTAAAAAGATTTTAGGGTGTAGGAAATTAGATATGAACAAAATTTAGGATGTGGAGAACTTATTTGGGGACATAGAATGGTAAATAAACCAGTTATCTCAGCACAATGGTCTTCAAACTTCTAAACTATTACCATTGGCAGGAAAAAATATATTATTAAGTTTTAAGAACTGTTTTGAAAGAGTATAGTATTTGCTGTTTTGGAGAATGTGTTATGATTTATGATTCTAATAACAGACAGTGGCTGAACATGAAAGGTAATTTGCTGCCTCCTGTATAAATAGACTCCCCAAAAATGTCTCCTGATTCTTTGCTCTGAAACTGACCTTCTGTTTTGAAAAAGATGTTAGATAAAACCTAACAAAATCATTTTACAGCTATATCATAAATGTATTGATTTTGATAAGCCGCAAGACTACTGTCTACAAGTATTTAATTGTGATATTCATAGGTGTAGAAGATGAATATTTATAGATGTGCATAAGTGGAAAATCTATATTCTAAGAAAATTGTACAGAAACAACTGTAGAGCCATCTACTCTCATAAGAAAGAACAATAACAGATGTGAAAGAGCCCTCAGGTCTCTGGCCCTCGCTCTAAGCTGTACAGATGCTAGATAAAAAATGAAATTTGCAAACCCCCTGAGTGACATGTCTATAAAGAATAACAAAATGAACCGGATCACTACTACTGAAAGTCACATTATATTCCTCATCGTTAGATGATATTTCTCCAGTTTCATTCCTTTACTTTCCTTGCTTGGCAGTACTGCTGGAGGGATATCTGTTCAACATAAATCTGATCATGTCTCTCTCTGCCATATCACATAAAGCAATGGCTCACCTTCCCTTCAGAAAATAATCAAAATTCCTTATACTGATCCGTGCATCTTTCCACAGCATGTTTCCCATCAACTTTCCCATTTACGGAGGATAACTTCTCATCCTAACCCAATTTACACTCCATACACAATCATAAAAAGTTACTTATAATCCTAAATAGCCTGTGTAGGTAACCAGCTCTGGAATACTGTTAAATGACTTTAGAAATCATTGTCATCATGTTGAAAGTAATAATATAGAACTTATAGGTAAAGAACAAATGATTTTAAAATGTTTATTGAAATATAAATTGCAGGGACCAGCAAGATAGCTCAGTGGTCTAAACCACCTGCTTAGACAAGTCTAGGCAAACACAGAGACTGCAGTTCAATCCCCAGCACCACATGCCAGCCAACTCCACCCCCATGGTGGGTTTAGTTGTCCACAGACTCTGCGTGTAATGGCACATACCTATAATCCTAGCACTGGGGAGACTGAAAACAGAAGGATCACTATGAGTCCAAGCCAGGGAGGGAGCACAGTAAAATAATCACTTGCCTGGCCAGTGCAAGGTCCTCAGTTTAATCCCTGGTACAGCAAAAAAAAAAAAAAAAAAAAAAAAAAAAAAGGGCTGGGGAGATAGTTCAGTGGCTTAAGCATCTGCCTGGCAAGCACAAGGTCCTGAGTTTATCCCTAGTACCAGAAAAAGAAAGAAACTATGAGTTCGAGCTGCGTAGTGAGACCTTGTAACAACCAAATATATTTTAAAAAGTAGAAAGAAAAAAATAAATATAAATTATATGTCATTATTTCTAAGTAAACTAAGTATTCTGTGTGTATAATTTAAAATATTTATTATTTATTAAGAAATAAGTTAATGATTTATTAATAAATAAATTAATTTATTAATAAATAAGTTAATTATATCTATACTTTTGACTATTTTATATATTGATAAACATTATGCATTTAAGTGATCAATTTTTAAAAAGTATTATGAAACTTCTGTTTGGAAAAATAGGAAATCTCCATTTGTTTGTCACTACATAGTCATATACACCAATAAAGCTCTACTAACTTGTACATGTACTCATTTTTGTGTCAGTTTTTTGGTTTTGGTTTTGGTTTTTTTCAGTACTGGGGATTGGACTCAGGGCCCTGTGCTTTCCAGGCAGGCGCTTAGTCTCCTGAGCTATCTCCCTGGCCCTGAAGCTCTACTAACTTGAAAAAAAAAAAGCTACTTCCTTTTATTGTTTGGCTAGCCAAGCTAACATTAACGGAGCTTTTGATCCTAAGAAGTGGGAATATTTTACAAACAGACACTGTCATCTGTGGATGCTTAAGTGAATTTTACAAACAAATAGAAACGCATGAGAACTTGGAGCTGCTAGTTTAAAATCTCTGCCTGATCTGCAGAGCATGTTATTGGTATCTGATCCTTTTTTAGGGAAGAAAATATTCAGTCTCTTAAATTCCCAGAAGCTTTTGGACTTTGGCAGTGACTCTAAGAAGGCAGCCAGGATGCTGACAACGGGATGCTGAGTGCCTGGCAAAGTCCCAACTGCCTGAGATCCAGCAGGAGGATTACAAGTTCACACCCAGCTTGTGCCATTTAGGGACTGAGTGAGACTCTCAAAATTGTAAATAAACTTAAAAGAGCTAGGGGGATGTAGACGAGGGTGCCCTGGGTTCAATCTCCACTACCGAAAATGAAAGTAAAACAAATAAATGAAATGAAAAAGAAAGAACTGTAAGCTGAGGCTCAGTGAGGCTAATTACTTGAGCCAGCCACAAATGAATCTAATCTCATAATCTGTGCCTCTAACTCCCAGAAAAAGTGACGCTAGATATTGTTTGGGAAAGTGGCTGCTTTTTCACATTTCTAAACTCCTCAGCCTTAAAAATTCAATGCCTGCAACCCTTGATCCCCATTGTTTTCAGCACCAAATATTTTCTTACATCTTCCTTCTATTTTTCTAAATAATTTTCAGTCACTTTAAATGAATGTCATAGCATATCATTATGTTTCCTGTTCTATTTTATTAACTCTGAATGACTTTCTCTGTGCCACTGCACTTACATTCGCTTTTCTTTCTCTCTCTAATTATACTGTCTTTTTTGGAAAATTTACTACTTCTGAGAATGAACATAATGGACTTTTTTTTTTTTTACTATGTAACTCTAGAGGAAATGTGTACAGGCTAACAGAGCAAGCACATCTTCTCTGATAAACCAAATAGCAACGGAGGCAGAGCACTTGGGCCCATGACGCCTGTCTTCCCTGGTACTTGATAATTCATCTTTGCACAATAAGATTTTCACAGCCTTCCTCCATTCCTGCTGCTTATTCTTTTCCACTCCAAATCACATGTCTCTGTCTCTTGACATAAAGGTTGGTTACACAGGAAATACGATGATTCAGTCATCTGCGATCTGCTTGCTAATAAGACAATAAAGCGTCAATATTAGTTCACTCTCCATCAGTATCTTTTGAAAAATCTTTGCACTAAATGGCACCAGCGTGCTCCACTGCCAGGCAAAATGTAGGGAGATAGAAAAATCACTTTAGATGAGGAAACCTCATGAGAACAAAGCACACTTTGTTCCATTTTACTACCTTCACTTGTCAGCGGAACACTCAGTAGTTGTTCAGAAAAGGCATTGTTTGAGACGTAGCTGAATCACACCTGTGGGAAGCCACTACAGCCACCTCCTCCTGCTGTGGTGTCACTATCTAGCCTACCAGCAGATCCTTCTTTAATCTTTGTCCAGGAATAAACCTCCCACTTCCTCAATTTAACCAAGGCAAAGCTCCAGATGAACTCTGTTCAGAATGAACACAGTATAATTTACTTTTCAATTTCACACCCAAAGATTCCATAATGGGGGAATGTAGGCAGTTAAGTTTTCAGTCATACCAAATGGGTTTTTAATATTTAAAATCCATCTGTTTACTTACAAAGAGTAAATGCCTGTAAATGAGGCTTCTAAAATGCAAATGAAGAGCTACAAGACTTATTTCTGCTTGGAAAAATCCAACACTTTTCTGACAAAAGGGAGTAATAACAGCTCTAGAAGAATCCAATAATGTTATAAATGATGTCTGATCCAATAGTGCATGGCATGTGTATTGGGAAATCGACAGTCCCTCGTGTGTTATGACCGCATCATGAAATGCCTCATGAATTAGAGCAAAGGGAGGAGACTGAAATTAGCACAGTGCTTTGCAAATAATAAGTTTCTGCAATTTTAGGATGCCTTGGCTTATAGGAACAGTTCCCAGAATTTAAAAAGCAAACACGATTTCAGGAAAAGTGATTTCCATTGCCACTCATGAAATAGATGGAGGCACGGTTCTGCCACCTTTTTACCACAGTTTAGCCTCATTCTTTATTTATTTTTAATTTTAAGCAGTTAATGTTTATTTTTATAGTACTCCTCTCAATTGATGACTTCATAGAAGATCATTGAAAATAAAGAAAATATGTATAGTTTTTATTAATGTACCAAGGTTAGTAATATTGGGCCTATAAATGAAAAGTTAAGGTGGACATTTTCATATAACCTGGTATGCCTTACTGAAAACTTACTATTAAAACTATCATTTGCTATCATTAAAATTCACTGACATATGTTCCCATTGATATGTCTTTCTCAGAAACCCTTAAGTTATATCATTTCACTGATATTCAGTTAAGGTATTTTCCATGTACTTTATAAAAGAACATGTCCATAAAAATCTTTGTTTCAATAATTGACTTTTAGTTCTTGACAAACAAATATGCTGTTTAAGGTGACACTTGGCTGTTATTTACAAAATGCAAAAATAAGTAATGGTCAAGACGATGGCTTACCTCTCTTCATGCAAAGTATCAATTAGACTTTCCTGATAGAGAGGAAACTCACTTCCTACAGCAAACTGATTGTTCACTGGAACTGATGCTTCTTTAGAGTGCTAGCACCACCTTCATCATACACCCTTCTATAAAACTCTTTGGCCCAGAAATGAAGTGAGCTACTTAACTCTTTTTTTTTTTTTTTTTCCTATTGAGAAGTGGTCATATGGCCCTGTGTGATTTGGGGGCTAAGGAGGCTGGGTAATGGAGTCTCTAGTCAGGTTATCAGTTGTTAGGAAAAAATGTGCACAAAGAAGGAGCAAACATCTATGAAGGCCAAGTCAGCTTCTGTGACACACAGGTGAGCTTGAACCCTAGTCTCAAGGTGAGGTTCCCATCTGCATGTGAATCAGCAGAAGACAGCACCCGCATGCCTATGCTGGGATGCCACCCCTGAGCCAGGAAGTTGAATTTGCTAAGGTGAAGCACTCCGAATTCGGAATTTATCAAACTCCTTTGTCATTTTCTTTTTCTTTTAAATTAATTGTATTGAGAAACAAATAGCAGTGAGACAGTTTCAAAACCAATTAAATTAATAGGACAACTTTAATAATTGATATACATTGCATATTGTCTTCGTAGTGGTTATCCATAGTACAAGATGCAGACATGATATCCTGTCCAAACACTATTGGTACAAATCTTTTTTTTTCTCATTGAATTAAGAGAAAGTAGCTGCATATCTATCCTACCTATTTTGTATGTACAGATACAAAATGGTCTTTCATTTATATCCCCTTTTTTTGTTTAGTTTTACCAAAGATGGGTATTCCATTGCATTTAAATATTGTAGGTGCATGAATTCAGCAAAATAATCCAATACAGTCCAGTAGTCCATAATAGTAGGGTTATCCATAGGACTGGCAATGTCAGAAGTTTTTGACTAACACTATAATTTGAGAACTATTTCAAAAGAAATAACATATTAAAATATTCTAATCCTAATCTGGCAGATTGAAAAGTAACCCCAGATAATGTAACAGGAGAATGTCTTCAATAACCATTCTTACATAAATTGCTATTTTAAGCAAAGTTTTGGAACTATATAACAAAATATGTCTATTTCCAGTTGCCAAGAGAATTATGATATAGAAGGAAAGAGATATAAGATCAGTATATGTAAAATATATGACTTCCCAAATATATGCTCACAAAAGGTATAAATACAATGATTATAGATAACATACAAAAGTATTACAAGCTGGAAGAAGTTTCAAGGACAAAGTTATATTTGGATTTTTTATGGAGCAAGTTCAATACATGAAATTCAAAGGGGCAGTTCAGACCGGAAGAGGACATGAAAAGTGGTTAAGAGAATTTTGAACAATACAATTTTACTTGTCTATTTTGGGGCAAGTAAATTATGCAAATACTTTGTAAGTATATAGAAGAATGCATGATGAAAAATATGACACAGCTTAATTTTTTTAAAATTTATTACAATAAAAAGTACCAGGCCATGAATTCCCCTAAAAATACTATCATCCTCCCAAAGCAAATTCATTCCTTTATTTTTGCCACTTGCTGAAGCAACTCTGGAAACTCCTTCCTGAATATCCTTCATTGTGCTATTGTGATTGCCTGAAAACACTAAACCTATCCAAAGTAGTTACCTTTCATGGTCATCTTGGGTTTGGAAAAGATGTAGAAGTCACAAGGGTACAAGATCCAAGGACTAACAGGGATCCGGACATACTATAATGTTTTTGTGAGAGTGCTTTCCATCTGGAAGACACTTGGCTGTAGTATTCCCCATGTGTCATATCTCCTGTTGTAAAGTCACTGAGGAAAGAGGACCTGCAGACCTTTAGAAAGCGGTGAGAACCACAGGATAAGTGTCTTTCAAGTGAGGGGCAATGTTTTTAAGGGAAATTGCAATGTTATTTAATGTAAAGGTTCATCATACATTTTTTTACACCTCCTACATTGTAAAAGATATGTTTGGCCCGGGTCATCCAAGGCATGAAGACCCATATCCAATAATATTTCATTCTGAAGACTCAAGAGAACTAACGAAATTTTGCCAGCAGGTGAGACACAGATCAAATTGGCTTCATGGGGTTGTGGTCTTTTCTTCTGCAACTTCACTGCCAACTCATTTTTCAGCCCTGTAACTTTGCTTTAGCTCTCCAAAATAAGCTCCTCTTTGCCTTGTAGAAAGATCTGGAGTTCACTATAAAATGACACTGCAGGCATTCTTCTGAGGGAAGGAATTCATCCAGGTTTATAATACCATCCCAAGTTGCATGTTAGCACTTGAGATTGTTGTTGAATGTTTTCTTTTGCACATGGAATACCTCTTTCATTTGTTATGATGAAATCATTTAGTCTCTGTAACTTATTCATCAATTCTTCAACAAAACTCAGCTGGACTGATGATTTTGAAGCATAGTTCAGTGGAAACCTGAATCTTTTGAAGACATCTTTCCCCTCATTACATTGCAATTTCATTTCGCTATTCAGTCCTGTATCAAGTTAGATCACTTGCCCCTTCCCAACACCACTAATAACAGAAATATTGCGCAATAAAAAAATGAATAAAGACCATGCTGCTCCTGGGCTGGGGATATAGCTCAACAGTATAAGTACCTCCCTAGCAAGAGCAAGGTCCCAAGTTTGATCCCCATTACCATCAAAAAAGAACAAGGTTTAACTTTGTATGCATTTCTTTTCATGAAACAAATGAGTGACAAATTGCTTCAAAAGTACATTTTGTTTTTATGGCCATTTTTTAAGCATGGGATTTGAAATATGAGTATCTTGAGTCTAATTCAAATCTAATTAAAACAATACTGATTAAATGTTTGCCCCTGGGTTATGTGATAAGTGGCATTAAATTGGATTAAAGACACACAAATGCACGCACGTACAGGTTGTTTATATTTTAAAAAGCAGATCAATAAGAATATTTTTTCCTTTTTCTTTCCTCTTTGATCTTTATAATGCCTGTTAGCTACCTGCATTATCACCGCTTAGATCATTTATAGACATCACAAACTCAAAATGCAACAGAACTTTACACTTTACTCCATCTTAATCTTCTTGTATGCATTTCTACACTTCTCAACTCTAATGAGCACAACGCTTTTCTCCTATTAAATACTAAATTTTTCTTAGAAAAGAACATACATGTTTTTACTCTTAGGCCAAGAGTTTCTTTGACTAGATATTTCCTTTGCAGTGACCATCCGGCTAAGTCAACAGAGTATATGATGGAAATAATACAAGAGCTGATAATGTTGCCAAAATTCCAATTATGTAAATATATAAAATTATTTCTTCACTAACCAAACCATTGGTAGCCAAACTTAGCACTCAGTGTTAAATGATGCATCTGAAAAGTGAAAACTAAATCTTTTAAAGCGTAAAATAGTGAATCATAGTTATAGTTTAGTACTTTAAAAAAACTCTCAATAGATCAGCAGAAATCAGCAGTATAATTATCCAAGATATTTTATATATATATATATATATATATATATATATATATTCCCTTTTCTTCTTTCTTTTCTCATTCCCTCATCCCATTTGCTCTTCCCTTTTGAGCAGGTTCTTTCCTCCTGTATCTATTGTGTCTTTCAGGTCTTATTTACTCTTTCATGTCCTTATACTAGGAAGACAATGATTTTTACATACACGAGTCTGATTTATTTCACCTATGAGTAAGATCTCCAGTTGCATCCATTTACCTATCAAAGTCTCAATTTCATCTTTTTAATAGCTGAGTAGTACTCTATTGTGTAAAAATACCAAAGCTTTTATATCCATTCCTTAGTTAATGGGTATTTGGGTTATTTCCAAGATTGAAAGGAGCAGTTAATGCTTTTTTCTGTTCTTTTTAATTTTTTAAAATATTTTTGACCAACTTTCCATGCTTATATCTGGTACTCTGAATAGCTAATTTGAAGGCAATATGCAATATAAGAATCATCGTTGAATCTTTTTTTCATTTTATATGTTTGGTACAGGGTCTCATTACAGAGCTCAGACTCATGGTGAAGTTCCGGTTTTCAGCCTCCCCAGCTCTGGGATTACAGTCTTGCATCACCACACTCAGACTCATTTTCTGGCTCAGCACACCCTTGGGGGCAGGGCTGGCATGACATGTGGGACCACAAATCAAACCCATGGTCCCTGAGTTTGCCAAAGCAAGTCCTTAGTCTGCTAAGCTATCACACCAGCCCTGTATTCTTTTCATTTAGCTTTTGAAATTCTGTATTGTTTCTAATTTTATTTTACCATTTTTTAAATTCTCTTTCAAAATAAAATCAAAAAATGTTACGCACTGAACTTACATGCAAAGTCTTCGGATTATGAAATATAACTGAACCTGAAATATGCTACATTACTAAGCAAAGTATCCCACAAGTAGTACTCCCCTTCCCTGGGCTCTGAGATTTGGACAGTACTACCTACTCCCTACCAGCACTCTTCGACCATGTATGTAAGTGGCTTCCAGTACCACCCACTCTTCTGAAATTCAGGTCAATTTTCACTTCTAGTGTGAGGTCCTCCTTAATATTCATGGTTAGGAAAATTTATCTTTCTCACATCTCATGTTATGTAGTTTTCCCACACAACAAATTCATGAGAGGACAGGATATAGTTACTCTGAAGTTGGACTATCTAAACCCAGAAGCTGTTCACGTGTGTGTTTATGTAGCGGTATGGAATGAAAGTCTGAGACTGACATTAAGAAATGTGCGAATAAGGGCTGGAGCCATAGTTTAGTGGTAGAGAACTTGCCTCGCATTCAGGAGGCCATGAGTTCAAGCCCCAGCACAAAAGAAATAAAAGTGGACAAAAAGAACATTTCAAAAATGACTCACAAAATGATTACACAATAAGGTATACAGCAATATGTAAAAAAAGTTTTCCAGGTACATAAAGTCTAAATATTAATAGGATCAGGTTTTAAAAATTAAAAAACAGAAAAGTTACTCTACATAACTTTTACAATATTGTACATTTCAATTATATGTTCTTCCATACGTTTATTTAGCATAACTGCATACATATAAAAGGATATTTTGTATGAAAAGGATATAAAACAATGTTTCCAAAAATACTTTGGCTGTTCAAATATTTTCTAATTTTTAAAAATTAGTTTTCAATGCAACTTATAGTACCAATCAAAGTATCTGTATAAAATGTAATGTACCCCTTAAGGAAATATGCTTAATTAATATCTTAATTCAGATTTTTATGACAAAATTCTATAGCAAGTATTCTTGTAAACAGCAAAAATGTTTTTCTCACAGTTCTGGAGGCTCAACATCAGAAACTGGTCTGGCGTGGCTCTGATGTGGCTCTGGTGAGGCTCAGCTGCAACCTGCCGTCTTTTCCTTCTTTCATTATTAGAGTTAGGGAGCTCCCAGGGTCTCTTCCTAAGGACACTGATTAATTCCACTCATGCACCTCTGGTCGCATTAACTCCTCTAGATCCCCTTCCAAATACCATCACAGTTGAGGTTAGAAATTTAACATTTGCTCCTAGGAGGACACAAACATTGAGTCCATTGCATTGAAATAGCATGGAGTAGTTTTTAAATACCTATTTTCAGATCTTTTAACAGAAGAATTTGAAACTTGAATCAGTATAAAGTAGCCTTTTCTCTTTTTATAACTCTGTGTACCTTAACATCACAATGATGATTATAATTAGGTGTGTGGCGTGAAGTCACTAAACTGATTTACTATTAACAGTGGTCACACTTAAAAAGCTTACCTATATATTTCTCATTTATACATTCCTCTAATCTAGACCACTAGAAAGAAATTCTTCTACATTGTCAATTAGAAATAATATTTAAGTTAACTAACAGAATATATCCAGAAAAGGTGCCAAAGCCAAAATCACAAATGTTCTTGTGATGGGTAATTTCAATGGTGATACATTTATATTTCAAGTTCTATCAGAACACAACCTTCTATTAATTGGTATTTTTATCATGCATAAAAAATAAGCTATAAAAATCAAGTGTCTCAAAGGAGCAAATAATTTAAATCTAGGGTATATAATTAATATTGGCTGACAAAATTGGGATCTAACACAGGCCTAAGATCCAGAAAAGGACCACAGGTCAAGTAAAATTTGAAAACACCTAAGATATTTAATTACATCTAAGAATCTAAATTCTTAAGTACCATTGTCAATTAAATAATTATGACCTAGGCACAGATAAATCAGCTCATATCATTGCTATGAACTTTTTAAAATAATCACTATTAGGTTTCTCTGTATTTGTCTATTCTTAAATATATATTGTTTCTAAATTCTGAGGGCTGGCCAAATAGCTCAGTAGATTAAAGCTCCTGCAAGCAGGCTCAGGCAATGGGAGTTTGATCCCCCAGCCTGCCGTGCCGGCCCCGTCCCCGGGGCACACTGAGATGGCAATTGAGACTGGGCCTGGTGGTGCATGACTGTGATCTCAGCTCTTGGGAGGCTGTAAACAGGCGGTCATTACAAGTCTGGTCTAGTAGTGAGACCCTGAACACGCTGTAGACCCTTCTCCCCTAAATAAAAATACAAATAAGTTCTACACCATATTATTTAAGAGAGGTGCAAATATGCTAGAGAATATTAAGAACAGTATGTCTGAGTATGGAATGAAAAAGCATGTCATTCCAAAGGATGGTTAATTTCCCATTTTAGGGGCCATTTGCTTGTGAAGCTCATAAATATGGGCAGATGTGGATTCATGATTTTTTTTCAAAGATTGAGAAGAATAAACCTTGAGGATGCTTCCAAATCTTAATCTATGATCCTTTGTGGTCACAAAACATATATATAATATTGCTCTTAAAGTATAACAAGTTTCAATATCTAAGAATATTTCAAATTTAAATTGAAATAACTTGAACATAGTATATTTTACTTTCTTGTTTGTACAATATTTTCATATACCTATTATATATTATATATATTTACATATGTGTATGTATACACATAAGTTTGGCAAAAGCAAATAAACATACATAGAGCATGTTATTAAATTTATGTTGATTGTTAAATCTATTTAAATAGTTCTATAACAGGAAAAATTCCAAAATCAGGAATGATACCAATGAAAAGACTCTTTCCATAAAAGTGAAATATAAAAATCAATTAAGTAAATTTTATTACTTAGCAAGACATATGAAAATCTTGGCAATACAAATATTGCCAGGTGCAATGAATGCTTCCGAGTACGGGTCCATCAGTATGAGTGCTCATAAGCTGCATTCGCAGAACTCAGGGGTTTACTGTTCACAAACACCGGTTGGGAGTGACAGTGCCTCAGTTCTCTGTACAGTCTTCTTCTATTGTCTTTAAAATAATATGATTGGGCTTGTGAGATAGCTCAGCGGTCTAAAGCTCCCACTTAGGCAAGCTTAGGCAGGCGCAGGGGACCGCAGTTTGATCCCCAGCACCACATGCCACACCAGCTCCACCCTCAGGGTGGGCTGATCCACGAAAAAATAAAATAAAATAACATGATTACTTTTCATTGGATGCCACAGACAACTATAGTGAATCCTGTGAAACCATAATGTCACTAATTAAAATCTTTGCACCTCTACACTCAGGCTACTATGGGTAGCTATTCTTTAATTTCTCACTAAATAATGTAGAAATACATTAGAAAAAATTTCAAGATCAGCATCTTTTGTGGCATCAATTAATAGTTCTTTATGCTTTGTGAGAAGTATAAAAGAGCTTATAATATTTTGCTTTGGGGAAAGCTGTGTAATAATTACAGTAAATGCTACAGTTTGGATTTTCTAAGAAGTGAAATTCTAATCAAATAAGATTTTATCGTAATCTTTATCCTTGGAGACCTCACAGTGAGAAAACATATAGATTCAGATAATTTTAATTTGTTGTCAATACCATATTTATATAGGATTCTGAACACTTTCAGTGTATATCCTGGAAACTGTTGGCAGTATCAATAAGATTGTTTCATTTTAAGTACAGGAAATCACACAGAAACTACATGATTTTTTTTTTACTATTATTGTATGAGCCCTTCCCCCATGAAATTCTAAAATGCCTCAGGTATAGCCCTAATTTTCTCCTGGTTGCCTTTGTCTTTCATTGCTTTTCTTTCCTCTCTTTTTAAGGTAAGATATTTAGCATAGATTTCAAATATGAATGTCTCAGAAAATT
The DNA here is from genome assembly GCF_000260255.1 of Octodon degus. Taxonomy (NCBI): domain Eukaryota; kingdom Metazoa; phylum Chordata; class Mammalia; order Rodentia; family Octodontidae; genus Octodon; species Octodon degus. The sequence continues at coordinate 4,556,715 of NW_004524697.1, read as the reverse complement.
TTGCTGCTTCACAAATTATTTTTTTACAGTGATTTTTTTTCTCATTGTCAAATAATTGGATCTACCATGACATTACTACCTTTGGTATTTAGAAACATAAGGCAAATTCTCTGGCCTAATTGCATGAAAAAACCTTTTTGGCTGAACAACACCTAATTTAAATGCAACAACAAAAAAGCTTCTTTTTTATAAACAAGCCATCTGCCTTTTCTGTGTAGAGTATATGAAAACACAGCAAAGTCTTAAAATATATGATCCAAACATATTGACTATGATATTTTTCTTGGAAAAATCAGCTGAAAGAATCTGTCTTTTTATATTCTGTGCAAGTCTGAGACAAGTGACCTCTCTATTTCTCTCATAATTGTTTTTTGCCTCCCAAATGCCAAGTGGCTCATATACAACAGCAAAATATAATGAGGACCTGAGAGATAATTGCCATTAGAAATATGCCACGAATTATATCAGTGCCTGCCAGGCTGTTGATTATGTCCATAAATATCCAGAAGACTGAATGCAGAGCGCTCTGCCAGCTTGGCACATCCAGTGGACAGAGCGAAAGAAAGGAGCAACTCATAAGCAAACGTTCTCCCTCCCACACCATTCATTACCTTATCATTTGGCTCACCAAACATTTCTTAAGCTACGTCTACAGTTCCGTGATGAGTTGCTTTTCAAATAACATCATTTGATAGCTGGCATCCACGTAAGAGAACAAACACATGAAAAAAAATTTACTGTGATGAGCTAGACATTTTAGAATTATTTTTTCTTCTGTTTGAACTTATGCTTGAGCTTCATTATCTTCACAAAATAATCATGTGATTATAAGCTGTGGTCTTTATCTTATTATCTCCCGCAAAAATTTTAGCCAGTAATTAATGAAACTCACTTTGGCAGGGCTAGTATCAATACTGCAAATTGGTCCTTTTTCTCCTGGGAATTTTGTTTTGTATTTCTTTGTTTTTCTGGAGAGGAGAGCAGGAGGTTAGAGATGTTGTATTAAAAAGACTGACTTTAAAACAATATATAGAATTTGAAGACCTGAAAACTGCTCGTGTTCCTGTGTGAAGCTGTGCACAAGCCAGGTCTAGAGAGCCAGCTCAAACGTTGTCATGAATCTGTGACACTTGTATTTTATCAAACCAAGTAAATATGCTCTTCTTCTTTATAAATATTTGTGGATTTATGTAGTTAATTGGAATCTTTATTTTATACCTGTATTTCACTGTTACAAAATATAAATCTATGTCCACTGGGGTTTATTAAAAAGGGACTCTCATGCACAAAACATGTAACCTAGGAAAAATGATTTGGTTAACATTCTTTGGTACAGAAATTTAAATGAGGGCCGGCCAAATAGCTCAGCAGATTAAAGCTCCTGCAAGTAGATACAGGGGCTGGGGGTTCAATCTCTGGTCCTGCCCTGCCGACCTTGTCCCCGGGTACGCTGAGATGGTGATTGAGATTGGGCATGGTGGTGCATGCCTGTAATCCCTGCTCTTGTGAGGCTGTAAACAAATCACTACGAGTCTGATCTAGTAGTGAGACTCTGAACACCCTGTAGACCATTCCCCAAAAATATAGGGAAAAGAAAAGAAAAAGAAATTTAAATATGTAGCTGATTTGAAAAGCCCTTTTCTCTCATATTTTATTTTTCACAAACAAAAACATTCCCACTAGTAGAAACAAATGGTAATCCAATTTGATCACAACCCTTAAATTTCTAAAAATATAGCTATGCCATCTTGAAGAAGAAAAGCAGCCCTTATCATTTTCATTATTTCTATTATAGAGAGTCAGCTATAGCCCTACCACCTGGCAGGTAGCTATTGTGCCCACAAGAAGAACTGTTAATTGCCTTCACTCAGAAGTACTACTCTGTGCATCTCAACCACAACATCATCCAGATATAAATGTTACTTCCCGAATTAGGCACGTTGCTCATAATGGATTTCTTCACTCCCTTCCACATCATTAAAGTGTACAATATCTTTCTAAGAAGGGAACATCTCATTTGTACTTAGGAATGGAATACATTATCTGTTGAAAAACAAATGATTCAAGGAAACTTTTGAAAATAAGAAAACAAAAATGTCAACAGGTGAATATTTAAACTTTCACACTCTTCTAATGTCAAAGTAGAACTTTTGTAAAATGTTCTACTAGATCAGAATTTGTTTTTTCTTCAAACACCGAATGATACATGATGGGAAATGTTAAGGGCTCGTCTATTTTATGTTGGAGTTCTTTGGTTTGGTAGTCATTGCAGAGTCACTACTAGATTTACTGTTCTACCATTAAAATCCAAAAACTAGTGAACCAGCAAAAATAAATGTAACAAATATTTTCAATGACTGAGTTCTCCAGCTGTCATCTCCAAGAAATGGAAGAAAATGAGGTGTGTCCTGCCATCAGCTTTACTTTTGCCTGTGATTCAACTAGCTCAGTTGAAGAAAGGTGGATCCCAACATAAAATTTCACAACTGCTCTGGGGAAAAGCGTGGAAGTTTATTCTGCAGTTAAATATACTTACTACATGGCCTCCCAACTATATTTATCAAGGCCTGTACCCCAGTAATATGAAATCATGTATATATAAATACTCCCACACAGATGTGTGTTGAAGCTGTATTCATTTTCCTCTCAAACAGCAAACAGAGTCCAGCATTATATTTTCCTTTAAAACAAACTGCAGTTTATTCATATATGAGCTACTACTAAGAAATGAAAATGGATCAAGCATGATACACGGATGAATATAAAAAGTGTGCCATTAGATCAGCAAAAGTAGCAGATGTATATCGCTCGATTCTATTTATATTATGAAATTCTAAACAGACCAATAAAATACAGTTAGCCCTCTGTATCAGTAGGTTCCACCCAGGTGGATTCAAATGATTCTAGGTAGAAAACACTCAAACAAAACTCCAGAACATTCAAAGACTGGATTCACAGCACACGGAGACCTACATTGAATCCACATGAATCCAGTGACAAACCCTGCCATAACCTCTGCCAACTCCCAGGTCTCTCCCAATTCCGGGACTCACTCAACACTGTTCACGCAGTGAGTACTTACTCTAACAGCGATTGTGTCTGTACTGGAGATATGCAGACTCTTTTGCCATGGTTCCTTAAACAACACAGATGACAACTATTTATGCAGCATTTACTTTGTATTAAGTATTACACATCATTCTAGAAATGATGTAATGTACATGAGAAGATTGGGCAAAGTATATACAATGCTATTCTGCTTATGTAAGACACACAAGCATAACCATATATTGATACTTGTGAGGGAAGTCCTTGTACTAAAGATACCTAGAGACTGTCCAATCTACAAGAGATTAATGGGTGTTATGGATGGGGTTGTTGACCCTAAGAGATAAGAGATTTTTGTAGAGTGGTAAATTTCCATATATGTGTACACATATATCATACATTTTCTTTCAACTGTCAAAAAGTAACCAAAATTTATTTACTTTTGCAACACCAAGTATTGTATGTCAGGCCACTATGAGACGCAGCTGACTACATGAACAGCTATTTCTGCTTAACCAAAGCTATTTCTATTTGCACACTATTTACACAAAACAGTAAATAATCACTGCTACAAAGAGTTATTTTCTTTTGAACAGTACTGAAGTTGTAGAAATGAGCTCTTTCAAGTCATAAATACATAAGTAATAAAACAAACACTTTTTTAAATCCAAGAAAGTTCACTTGAAGAACAAAACAACAACAAACTTGTAATTAGAGTACTAAAAAATAAACAAACTGCAACTTGACAGCATTCATAAGATTTTTCTCTTCCTGAATATTAGTTATATTCAACATTTCCTTCTTTGTCATGATACAGTGAAAGCACAATTTTAAACACTCTCTGATGTCCATACATCAGTGCTTGATTCCACAGAACACTCCTCATTACTCAACCCCTTCTAATTAGTGTCCACCATGATGACTTAGAATACTTGTGAGAATAAACCAGGACCATCCGTGAAGGTAAGATGCAGGCAGATACTTGGTACCAACTAGTTTTTCTCTGTTTCACAGGCAGAAAGCATACCACGCACACTAAAAATCTCATGAATACACGCCATTCTTTGCAGGAATAGGCACACACTGTAGATGGTCCAGATAAGTGCTTCATTAGTACTATAAATAAAAGCACAATTCTTGCCCTGCTGAGTGGTGAATTAGTAATGTCATGCTATGCCAGGAAGGATTTCCATAATATGATTTTATCATTCTTCACGCTGCTTTAGAATGAAAGGTGTGTAAACTAGAGAAGATAAGATTGATGAGAGAAAGGATAAATTTATTTGAAAATTGTAAAGCCTGTGGCAATAAGAGAAATTAATGTGAAATTCCTTAAATACATCTATTATATATATATTATGTATATGGATGTATATTTGTGTATTATATACATATATTCTATGTGGCAAAATGAATTTTAAAAATGTGGAAGAATCATAAAGGAACATTTAGGAGAAAGGATAAAGTTATTTGACAATTGTAAAGTTTGTGAAAATACAAACAATTAACTTGAAATTACTTGAATATATGTATTATGTGTATCATATATTTATATATGCATATGATATGCACATACTGTGACTACAAAATCAGAAAAAAGACATAGAAACATCAGAAAGGAATATTTAGACTTGACAATAAAAATACCAGTTAAAAATATCTAAAAAGAAATAAATTTGTAGAGACTAGTGAAGAAACTCCCAAATCTCAGAATATATTAAACACAGTAATGGACACTATCCAAAGATGTTAAAGAAAAATTTTCTTGTGTGTATAAAACGCTGATCTTCAGGGTCTTTTTGTTTGTTTGTTTGTTTGTTTGTTTGTTTGCAGAACCGGGGCTTGAACTCAGGCCTTTGTGCTTACCAGGGAAGCGCTTATTCCACTGAGCCATCTCCCTGGCCCCACTCCAGGCCCCACTCCAGGGTCTTTGAAGTTTGAAAATATTTTATTGCATGCTAATGACTAGTTTTGAAATTTAGAGGTAAAAAAGAAAAGAATAAATAATAGCTACCTATAGCTTGACCTTGAAAATAAGAGCTACTTTCCAACAAAACAGCCCTTAAACATTTTCTGGTTAGTATTTTCCTTATCTTCTCTATACTCTAGTTTAACAACTTTCTATCCTTTCAAGGCCTTAAGATCTGTGAGTCTTTAAAAGCTTCATTGGTCACATGAGTGAATAGCTGTAGTTGTTGAGATCTTTTAAAGTTGAAATAGCGTTTACACTGCAGACTCACACATTAATCTTTACTAGGGATTTCTGAGAAGCCAACAGGCTTAGCTGTTTCTGAAGGTTCCCGGTGTGGGCACAGAGCAGTAGCACTTCGAGCTCTTTGTTTCCACATCATTCTCTTCAGGAAAAGCAATGACAGTGAGCAAGCACATCAGACACTCTTTAGCTGTAAAAAGACAGGTATTGGCATTTGGGGGGACAAATAGGAGGTACCAAGGGTGAATTTCAGAAAATTGGCTAAAAGCATTTTAGAGGCAAAATAGAGTGTATCAAAAGCACTGATAGTTACCTCAGCATCTTCCCTTGAGCTGCAGGAGTTGCATTTCTGCTTCTTTATGTGGTGAATTTAAGGGCAGATTTGTAAGGGTGCTTTATCCTTTTAAGAAGCTGTCAGTGTGAGCTTTCCATTACTGTAACAAATACTCAAGATAATCAATGTATGAAAAGGAGAGATTTATCTGGTTACATTTTGATGATTCCAGCCCTAGGTCACCTGCTCCATTTGCTTTCTGCCCTGTAGTAGGGTAGCACATTGTTGCAGAAAGACTGGTGGAGCAAAGCTGCCCACCTCATGCCCAAGGAGTAAAAGAGAGAGAGAAGGGTGAGGCCAGGTCCACAGCTCTGCCCTGCAGGCCCCCCAGGACTTAATGACCTCCCCTGCCTCTACCTCTCCAAAGTTCCACCACCTACTAATGGCAAGTCTGTGCACATGAAATCGCCAGCACACTTGGGGGAAAATTAGGATTGAAACCATAGTGAAGGCTTTCAATTCTTAAAATCTAATTAAGGATTGGGAGATGAACATAAATGTTTAAAGTAAAAGTTACAGTTTGGATAACTTTAGAACACTTTGGAAGAATAACAAATCTATAGATATGCTAGAGGTAATCATGAAATAGAGAAAAAAAACTGGAGAACTTTAGGAAAACAATCTAAACTTCACATTAAAAGCTTTTGTGGGGCCTCTAGACATAAAAGAGACTACGGGCCTTTCCGGGATGAGGCAATAAGACATACAGATCCATGTGAATGAGTGGGGAGAGCAGATTCCAGAAAAGGCACAAGGTTTGCATTGGCTAGAGTACAAAAGATAAGGGGGAGAAAACAGGATTTAGATGATTCAACTGAGTAACAGCAGGTTTTAAAAGGTCTTATCTGTTATGATTACTGTTTAAATAGGTAAATATCTAAAAGGATGGTGTTGTGTGATAAATTAGGTTCCTCAACCTTATTTCAAAGCTCGCGTCCCTTTGGCCCCAAGAGGGGCAAAAACTGGAAAAGGAACCCCACCCTACTTTGACTGGGGCAAAGAAACCACAGAACCTGCCCTTCCTAGAATACAAAAAAAAAAAAAAGCAAAACAAAAGACTAAGCAGATAGCCCTACGTAGATTAGCTCTCTCCAGGCTGTTGCAGCCCACAAACACCCTCCCCTAAAAACCCTGTAAAATCCCTCTTCCCCTTTTGTTCAGGGATGTCTCGGTACACTAGACAGTCTGCCCTCTTGCTCCTACTTTCAATAAATTTTCTTCTTATGTCAGAGCACCTGGCTTGGTGATGCTGCATGACTCTAGGCTCTAGTACTATGGCTTGTGTTTAGATGTCCCCCCAAAGCCTCATGCAGTCAGGATTTTCCAGAGACGGCTGAATCTAGAGTGTGTGATGCTGGGATTAAAGCTGCATGGTTGCTACTGATTCATTTGTGCCTCCCTAATCCCAGCTATCTAGGCACAATTTAAAAGGAGCAGACTTTGGTCTAAGCACCTGCCTGGCAAACACAAGGAACCAGGTTTGATTTCTGGTATCGCATGGCACGCAAGCCCGTGAACACCAGGCACACGGTGCCGGCCACTGCATCCGAGAGTGGTGGCACATGCCTATAATCCCAGCACTGGGGAGGCTGAGACAGGAGGAGCAGTGTGAGTTCAAGCTGTATAGTGAGGCCTTGGATCAAATCAATCAATAAATAAAAGATCAAAACAAAATGAAAAAGAGCAGAAGATGCTATGAAGCCCTCTTGCTGGTTTTGCCATCTTCCGCCTCCCTGCCCCTCAGCCAGGGGTCCCCATGCGTTGGATCCTGCCGATTATGAATTTTAACCTCTATAAATTGTGAGCTAGATAAGCCCTTCACCCTTTTCACTTTGGGATTTGGGAGTTGTATCTCAGCAATGAGAAAAATAACTAGGGTGAAAAATCAATGTATATGTTTTAGGTAAGAAATGACACTTTTGGTAACTCTAGAACATTTTGGAAAAATAACTGATGACCACACAGAGAGTGTATAGAAAACAGAAATGACTTGGGCAGTGACAAGGGCCCAAGCACATCAGTAACAGTGCTTGACTGGAGAGAAGAACCTAGGTCCACAGGTATCTTTGATGTAACTGATAATCCCCAGGGTTCGGTAGAGAAGGTCAGGTTGGGGACTAGCATGGCTGCAGTGCTTGCTGTTGAGAAACATCACTAAAAGAGCATACATAGGCTGAGTGCACTCACATGTGCCTGGTGAAGGTTCTGTGTGGGCCCCATGAGTGAGTGGGCCTGTAGCTGAGGAGAAACGCCTGGGAACATGGATCTGAGAAAGACCGGGCTATGAGCGGCATGTGAGTACTTAGAGATTTTTTCATCTCCCAAAGAAAAATAATAAGGAAATTCTAAAAATTGTCTGAAACTCAAACAAGGCCCAGAGGCACCTGTTCTTGAATGCTTCTGTTCTTATTTCCTAATGGTTGTTCTGTTCTTTTGACATCCTGGAAGTTTTAAAGGCTATATGAGATAGATTGAGCTTCTGGCTGCTCATAAGTAATGTAAGCAAGTACAGTTCACACCAGTGCATACGCCTCTCCTCATGGTTTCTGCAGCCCGTGTGATTACATACAAGGAGCACGTGTCTAGGCATCAGAGCAGCAGGAATTCAGAGCTCACCCTCACTCTGCAACACAGAGATTTGAGCAAAAATGCACAACCAAAAAGAACAGTCCATGCCCTATTCAGTATGGATATAAAATGCCTTGTAAATAAGAGCTTCTTGCCAAAGTGATTACGTTATACAAAGTAACAGGGAGAATAACAGAGTTTGAAATTAGAATAACTAAAGTGTTTAATCTTTTACTTTCTAGTTCTTTATCAGTAAACTGACAAAAATGCTCATTGGCTGGGGTTCAATCCCCTGGCCTACTGGGCTGGCCTCGCCTGCAGGGCGTGCTGACAAGGCGATTGAGACTGGTGCGCACCTATAATTCCAGCTCTTGGGAGGCTGAACACAAGTAGATCACTGCAAGTCTGATCTACCTAGTGAGACCCTGCAGACCCTGTCCTAACACACACACACACACACACACACACACACACACACACACACACTTGACAAAAATGATGTTATAGTGTTGGGAAAATAGAAACTATCAGATAGAAATTTATGTCAAAATAATCTGATTAAAAGTGACTTGAGAAGGCATATCTATCTCACATGAAGAATGGAGAGTGCTGGTAGGGATATGGGGGAAAGGGGCACTTTTCCATTGTTGTCAGCAATTTAGACTGGTGTACCCACTGTGGAAATCAGTGTGGAGATTTCTGAAAACACTAGAATTAGAGATTCCATTCAGCCCAGCTCTTCTCCTTCTGGGTATCTTCCCAGAAAAATTAAAAACATCTTACCACAGCAATATATGTGCACCCATGTTTATAGTAACACAATTTTTCATAACAAAATCTTGGAAACAACAAAACTGCATGTCAACCAAGGAATGGATAAAAAAAGAATATTTTACATAATAGGGTACTACTCAGCCATAAAGAAGGGTAGAGACTTTTATAGGTAAATGGATAGAACTTGAAACTATACTCATAAATTAAATAAATCAGACCTAAATCTCACTAGTGTAAGAAACTGAATGAGTAAATAAGATCCTAGATGTACAATAGATACTTTGAATTGGGAAGAAACTGTTCAAAAGAAAAGACAAACTATGATGGGAAAAAGGAAAAAGCAACAAACAGAAAAAGAAAAAAATGTATTTATACACAAGATAAAGATAGTTATACAGCTAGTTTCTCCTAGTTCAATATAAATAATATTGTTGGGGCAAGATATCATGTCTTTTTTTCTTATATTCTGAATAACTTCTACAAAAACAGAAATATACAATGTATTAATTATTGTAACTCTTCTACTAACCTATTTTTGAGCCTGTTTTATTGGGGTTTTTTTTATCTATTTAAGTAAAAACTAAAAAAAACCAAAATGGCCACAGGGCACTGGGGATCTGAGTAAGATGGAAAAATGAAGGCAGAGTTAGCACTAGTTATAGCAAAAGAGAAAAAGGTTCACAGGAGTCCCCAATTGATGCACTCCTGAGTCACGCTGGACAATACTAGGTCACGTGGTCATCGCTACCTGCAAAGGTACCTGGAGAAGAAAGGATTCCAGGTTTTCATCTCTCTGAGAGATAATTGGCAATGTCTATTGGGCAGCAAAACAGAAGTCTCTCACAATTATACAACAGGCTAGTGATGTAAAATTTCTCCAAAAATCTTATGTTTTTCTTTCTCTGTTTTCAGCTCCGTTAAGAATTCCTTATTCCAACCTGGCAGTTATTACTAGAATGTAATAAAATCCAAAAGAGAACTCATGATCTACTTCTCTGGCTTGCAGATAATTTCAAGGCTCAGAATATATTGTTCTATATATAAAAGGTACAGAGAATCTCCTTATATAAAATGAAAAAGAGCTGACCCTTTCTCCCCGGGCCCCAGGTGCCTGGCAGCTTGTGCTCCTCTGCGTTCCAGCTTTCTTCGCTGTCCTTCTCCCTCTGGCCACCAAGCTGGCCCCAGTGCTGTCCGGCCACAGAGGCCTTGGATGTTCTGATCCTCACGCACCCTTTGCGTGCGCCAGGCGCTGTGCTAAGTACCGAGCCAGTGCAAGAGGCCGATGAGGTCCCTTCCTCTAGAGGGCTTACTTCCCTTGACACATGTTCCACGCGCATATAAGACAGGGTGGGGCAGAAAACTAAGCAAAACGAAAAACAAATGAAATAATTTAGACAGGAACATTGGATAATTTATATACAGAAAAGAAGGAAGAAGGACTGACGAAGCCTCCAGGGAGGCCACCTGTCTGTATCCAGTGATAATAGAAATACATTTTCAAACAGAGACACTGAGGAAGAGAAAGAACCAACCACATGGAGAAAGGAGCAGGGGGGCGTCCTGCCAGAACGGAAAGCAGGGGCCACGGGTGTGACCAAGTGTGCTGGACGGCAGCCAGGAGCTCGATATCCAGGGCCTCGTGCTCTGATTTTATTCTAGATGTCAGAAAGCCTCGAAACGGAATTTTGCAGGAAAGCACAAGAGGTGATCTAATTTACATTTAAATAAGAACACAGAAATGTGGAGAAAAGGAAATGCATATGATTAATATTTTGACAAAACATGCTTTTAGCATTTATAATTACTATGCTCTCCTTAATACTGTAAGCAGCTTCTTTTTAGAATATTTGCCCTTAATGATCAAAATGACATACTGTAGGCCCAGACAGGAATAAATTTATCTTCTTCCCATCTTTCCTCCTTCCACTGTATTTCTTTACATATTAAATTCTTTCATTTACTAGAAAACTGAGATCAAGCCTAAGACCTATTTTTCCCTTGCAGCAAGCTTATTCTCAGCCTACCTGTGCTTTTCTGAAGCGTTTTGCTCCAACTGCGAAGAATATACTCCCAGGCAGCACTTTTATTAGGTCTGAGGTAAAAATGAATGTTCATTCTGGGCAGAAACCTAAATGACCTACTACTTGGAAAACCATTAAGCTTTTATTTCCCCGTCAAAGTTATTTGTCTGTATCTCTGTTTCTCCCTGTCTCTGTCTCTGTCTCTCTGCCTCTCTGTCTCTCCCACTCCCTGTCTCTCTCTCTCTTTCTTCCTCTGCCTCTCCCTCTCCTTCTCCTTTTCCTTCTCCCTCTCCCACCCCTTCCCTGTGTCTGTCTCTCCACTACTGTCCACCTCTCTCTCTAAATTTCTCTGACATTTCTATTTATGTAATGCAGTGAAATGTGGACTGCAAGGTCTCTCAGTAAAATGTCCTACAGAAAAATCTCTCTAATATAGTCATCTTTCCTGAATCTAGAAAAGCTAGATAGTGAGCCTTAAAATATTCAACTAAAAACTGAGCTATACCAACAGTACATCAGAGAAATTCAGATGATCACCACTTAATCTTAGGCATATACATTGGATACTCTATTTCTTGTATTTTAGCTAATAATTGTTATATAAAACTTTTATACAGAAAAGGGTCATGAATTTTTAAAGTTGAGAACTTGCATAAAAATATTTTCCCAATAATCTAAAAAATTTATGGTATAATTGCTGTATATGAACATATTCAAATATTAGAAAGGAAAATGTGATGACTTATTCAGGAAAGATTTGCGTCCAGCAACTTTCTAGGAAATTGAGAGCCACCTTTCTTGTTGAACATGAGACAAACACGTGGAATCCTTTGTACTGTAACAGCAGCAGAACTCTGCTAATGAGATAGGCTGCTACACTTAAAAGGTGAAGGAAACACTGCCCACCACTGTAAGCCTAATAAGGTGGGTGATATGAATCAATTTGTACTGTCCTTGACTTTCTGGTTCCATTAGAATTCTGAAAGATCATTAGATACCTCTGGGATATGTTTGATTAATGGGTTTGGTTAAACAAAAAAAAGTGAGGTCACCCATGAGCAGAAAGTTTTAAAAGAAAAATGTGTACCAGAGGGAATACATACCAAATTGCAAATAAAATATTCATTGCTTAGGCAGATTCTCCTAAGTGCCACAGTGTGCTTGCGCTGACGTGACTCTAGAAGAGGGCTTCAGCCTCCCTCACCAGACACCTGTCAATCACGGCAGGGGCTGAAATGTCTCAGTCTAGGTAATGCAAGTCTCCCCCAAAAACATGCTCGTAAAAAGCCAGGTAACTTTTCTTTTTCTTTAAAGGGGATCCATTTTTATTTACTAAATATCAACTAAATTCATAATATTTTTCTTTTTTAAAAAATGAATTTAGGACAGGGTGTATAGGGTCTCACTACATAGATCGGATTCATAGTGATTTTCCTGTTTTCAGCCTCCCAAGATGTGGGATTACAGGCGAGCACCACCACGCCCAGTCTCAATCACCACCTCAGCACGCCCTTACTGTGAAAAGAATTCTTTGTCATGAGAGGAGGGGAAATATTTTCCTTCTCTTTTTACAATAGATTGCCTTTCATTGCTTTGCTCCTTCATTAAGAAGTAACTCCTCTTGGTGCATTTATCACTGGATCTCCCGATTATAGCCATGTTCCTTTCATCATTTTCCTGTTGGCATGACTGAGAAACAGCACCAGGAAGAACAGCTTGCTTCCCTTGTTAAAATGAGAGTGTAGTTTGGGGACCATATTAATCAGTGGCTTTCTCACTCCCGGGTTTATCACCTGAGCCAAGGAGTTAATTAGTTAGCTAGCTAGCTAGCTAGCTAGCTGCTAGTTAGCTAACTAGTTAGTTAGCTAGTTGTGAGTTAAATATACTTTTTCTGTCTGTTAAGTTCTTCTCAACTTGAAAGCAATGATTTTTATTCTATTTATTACACTGCTCTTTACAATTACTCCTATAAGACAAGAATATGTATAGGGGCCAGGGAGATGGCTCAGTAGAATAAGCGCTTCCCTGGCAAGCACAAGGGCCTGAGTTCAATCCCCTGTTCCACAAAAAATAAAAAAGAATATCTATAGATTGGGGCTATAACTTTTATGTTTAGTGACTGTTAGGGATCCTTTGATGAAGCCTGAAAAGGCAAACTGTAACAACTGAGTCTGATTTATAATTTCTCTTGCAAAGCAAATGAACACCACACATTCAAATTCATTTTTAAAGGACTTTTAAAATTAGATATAGTGATCTAAAGTGATCTAGATTTCCCGGGTAAGACAGTCGCTGACTTCAGTAACATCAATTTCTTGTCCCTTAATACAGCCAGGCAAATGCTACTAGCTGACACCTGAGAGGTTTCCCTTTGATTCCATAAATAAATAAATAAATAAAACCTTTAAAAATGTAGTTATGGAAACAGAATTTCTGCATCAGACACAGCTTACAAAGACAAAGTGTCTGAATTTTGGACTGAATATAGGTCAACTTTTAAAAGGAAGAATGACTCTCTGCTACCATCCCCTGCCCATAATGGGTAATATCTACTTCTAGGGTATTTTTTCATTTTCTCTTTTTTCTATTCATTTTAATGAGAAAAAAAGATAAAATAGCAATGGAACAGTTTCAGAAAAGGTTACTAGGATGGTTACAATAACTAATAGATTGCATATTGTCTTTGTAGTAGTTATACAGAGGACAAGATGTAAACATATCTTGTTTAAACAATATTAGTACAAACTTTACTTCTCAATGAACTAAGAGAAAGTAGTTGTGTATCTTTCCTAACTGTCTTCTGTATACACACACACACACACACACATATCTTTTTCACAACAAAATGGTATTTTATTTATTACTTTTGTAAAGTTAGTAACATGGGACACAAGGTTTCCTAGTGACTAATAGCTGACTTTAATCAGATAGGATGCTTATCTCAGGACTGAGCTATCGTGTTTGCTTTAGGCCCTGAGGAACTGAGGTCTAGTCCTGCCTACACACATTTGATCAATTTTTTAGCTTCCATGGCTCCCAACATATCTGCCTTTTTTGTTTTGTTTTGTCTTATTCAGCATAGAAGTGTAATCACGGGTATAAAAAATAAAGCCGTATTAATATGCTGAGCTATAAAAAGGCTCAAGTCAACAACTTCAAAAAAAAAAAAAACTTCGGACAGTTGCCAGATGTGCTGATAGCGCACTACTATTATTGATTATTGGTCTATATTGGGTTATCTTGCTGAATTCAAGTACCTACAGTCTTTGGACTGGCATCAAGTATGAAAAAGTCCTTTAAAGACTTCTACAAATACAGCTTCTCTAACTGCACAGGAACACCCATCTCTTCTAGAGTTTTATAAAGATTTAAAAACTTGGACATAAGCTTCATCAAAAAAAGAAATATGGGTCTCATTTTTATGCTTTTTAAATTGAAAAAGAAAGATCTAGGGGCTGGTGAGATGGCTCAGTGGTCTAAAGCACCAACTTAGAACAAGCTTAGCAAAGCATCAGGGACCACGGTTCAATCCCCCAGTACCACATGCCAGCCAGCCCCGCCCCCTGGTGGGCTGAGCTGGCCACACACACACACACACACACACACACACATAAATAAGTAAAATTAAAAAAAAGAAAGATCTATTTGGTTTCACTGACAGTGCAGAAACTATCCTTTATTCAACTCACCATCCAGTCCTCATTGTTAAAAACAAGTGGGGGTTATTTTTGTATTTTATAATACCTAAGTGTTTTCCTTTTACATAGTTCATGCCTCCTCTGAATGTTGCTGACATTCTATGTGAATCTTAAGTCACTTCTATAACATATACACTCACATTTGTCTAATTAGTGTAGATTTGTTTCACATATTTTCAAGGCAGAAAAGTTGAATTCCCTTCTTTAGCCAAAGTGAATTTAACTCTATGACCAAGTAGGAAAGTTTAAGAAAGCTTAGTCTCCATCTTTTTGTAACATTTTTTGCTCTGCTGCTCTTAGACTTATATCAGATGATGTAGAAAATAAGAATGTCTAGAGATTGGAGAAAGGTTTAGTCTTCAGTCCAACATATTTTGCATTCTTACTTGATTTTGTCAAACTCCAAATGTTCCATTTGAGAATTGATGGCTGCAAAATCATGGCATCTGTATCCTGGAAACCAAAACATGGTCTCCAGAGAAGTGACGTGGTCACCCTGGACAGGGGATCTCAGCCTCCAGTCCCTGGGACACCAGGCACCATGTCCTCCCATGCCCTGGATCCTCACAAGTGTCTCCCCACTGAGTAGGACCAGGATTTCCAGGGAACCCACTCACCTTGACATGAAATCCACTTTTACCTCAGTATGAGCTATTATTCTCCACAAAAGAATTTCAGTGGAGAGACATCTCATACTCATTCCCAGGTAAAGACTAATCCAAAGTCAGAATGCTGAGAGTCCTTGACCTTTTAGCTGAGGACAAAATAATGTTTCCCACTCAGTGTGGTGAGCCTACAGCCATAAACTGACACAGTAAGTGTCTAGATTTGGGATTTTCCCACTACAGATGACAGATGGATGGATGGATAGATAGACAGACAGACAAACAGACAGACAGACAGACAGACAGACAGACAGACAGACAGACGATTTGCCATCACTACATATTGAACCTGGAGCTTTTACACTGAGCTATACAGAGTCTTGCAAAATCTCTAGCTAATCATCCAGGCAGGGCTCAAACTTGTATTGTCATGTGTCACCATGCCCAAGTCCATAGATAAATTATTGTGTGTGGAATTATATGTCAAATGAGGTACAGATTATCTGTATATATAAATTGTATCCTTAAAGAAAAGACAGAAAAGGGGATGCATCCCTTTAAAAATGGTAAGGCCTCTTGACACTGAATCTAAGTGCCTTCTCTCAGTGAATTCGGTAGCCATCTTTCTGGTTTTCTCTGTCAAGGTGATCATGTTCTAAGGGTTTAATGACATAAGGATATACGTGCTCTTTCAGAAACCAGAAGGTTGAGTTCAGGGTAGCTCTTGTTCAAAAATGGATCCCAAGGAGCAGATGGTAGTCCCCTTTGTTAACACTGGATATGTGGAAATTTTGTATCATTTTATCTCATAATATGAAAAATAAAGCACTGGGACTGCTATATATCTGATAGTGACAAGAAATAATTCTAAAAAACATGTGCTAAGGAACCCCAGCACATCTTGCTTCTGGAAACGCCTGTATTCTTTGCATTATTGTTTCGTTCCCCAGAGAATGTGTGCCCTGGATCCAGCACATTACATGTTTCTGTGTTATAAATATGGTTTTAAAAAAACTCATCTTCACTTCCTCTATGAAACAATGCAACTCAAGGTGAATGGGCCCTTCAAAATAACTAGAATATTTGACATGATTATATATAACATTATTTCAATCTATTACTTAATGTCATAAAAATACCAATTAGTACATCGTAATAGTTCTCAAACTCTCTCTTTCCATACCACAAATAAGGTACCAGGAAATGTTAATTCATTTTTAAAGATATTAGCAATTATGAAAGGATTTAGAGGTAAAGATGAATTTGGGGCAAATCACAATTGTAGTTCTCCTTTCAGTAATCCAGTCTGTGCAGAAGTGCTCCCATATGACCTCTATCCTTGATGTCAAGCTGTGGGGCACATATTTCCATGCACTTATGAATGGTGGATGAAAATAAACCTGAGAGCATATGTAATCCTATACTAGGAAAACTTTGTTCCTCACCTTGGGCATTTCTTTACACAAATAAATATCTTCCTACACTAAATGTATTCATTTTTGAGAAATAGCAGAAATGAGGAGTTAATCTCAAACACAAGATTGTGAAGACAATAACATTTTCATCTCCCTTGCTCCCTTTCATCGGACAAATAATGTAATTTTACATTTTTTCAATATACCTACATTGCTTTCTTTGGCAAGAGTGTTATCTTGAAACTTTCTAATTTACTTTCAACATCTGTGTGATTGGGGCATAACTGCAAGGGAGCACTATATCTAAAGAAACTTAGCTACTGAGGCATGACTTTCTTGAGCTTGCTTTGAGTATAATCTGTCAGTTTTGTTTATTTTAGGTTTCTGGTTACTTGATCCCTGAAGTGAAGTTTTGAAATTTAATGACTGTCAGATAACATAACAATATCTTGAAACACACACACATACACACACACACACACACACACACACACACACACACACACACACACTTTGGGTAAGAGTAGCTATGTGAACTTCACCTCTTCTTTATTCATGAGTGCTGTGAAAGTATATGTCAAAGGAAACCTTCCTTTCAAAGGCTTGTGCCAGCGGTGAAGAAAGCTTTCTCCTGTGCAGAGGCAATTATTACAACTTTCCAAAAGACAGATTTGCACTATAGTTGCAAACATTTCACATGCCTCTTCAAAGTTACCTTTTCCTTTCATAATGACATGCATCACTTTGAATCTAATTTTTGCCTAAACACACTGTAACACTGCATGTTTTCTCTGCTAAAGAAAGTTATCAGAATTGTTCATCATCACTGTGAACTTTGCTAAAATTAACTAAACAATGTAATAATGTATGCAAAGCATTGGGTAAAATTTAAAGAAGAAACAGAGAATAATAATCCCATTATATAAAAGGGTTTTGATTTGTTTTCTTACATTTTACCATTTAAGTGACTCATTAACATGATTCTAGCTTGTTAATGTTTAATATATAGAGAAGAAATGTATTTAAATAGGTGACATGGAGGGATAGGGAGATAACTCAGCAGTCTAAAGGCTTGCCTAGCAAGAGCAAGGACCCTGGTTTGATCCCCAACACCACATGCTGCCCTGGTCCTGCCATCAGGCATGCTGAGCTAGCCATGAAGTCTGGGCATGGTGGGGCATGCCTGTAATCCCAGCACCGGTGAGGCTGAGACAGGAAGACCACTACAAGCCGAGGCTGCATAGTGAAACCCTGTAACAAATAAATAAATACAGTAGCCCCTCACTATATTGAGATTCAAATTTTCTGGACTCAGTGTTTCACAGATTTTCAAAATATATTAATCTAAATTATTTATCGTGGATTTTTCACTCTATCATAGGATTTTGCAGTACTGTACAGTACATGTATGTTGTTAAAATTACATAGGTTTATGAGTTTAGAAAATGGTTTAGGACACTAGAAGTGTTTTTAAAAGCGTGGGAAAGGTTTAGGAAAGTAGCAACATTATATTTATTTTAATATGTACACATTAAAATAAATATAATGTTGCTGCTTCGCTGATTTTCACTTATTGTGGGGGTCTCTGGAACATAACCTCTGCAATAAGTGATCACATAAATAAATTTTAAAATAAATAAATAGCTGACATGTGGATGTGCCAATAGTACATTTTTAAAAAGGTTAGGATGACTTAAAATAAGTCACACTCTTAAAATTTATATGTTTCTGTTATTTCATTCTTTATGATTTGCACCTCAAAGCCTAAATGACAGATTTTGTCATTTAGTTAAAGTGTTCTAGAATAAGTCTGAAAATACTGGTTGCACAAGTGCAAGATTCATACATACCCTATTATCCATGAGATAAAATTTAATGTCACCTTA
Organism: Octodon degus; assembly: GCF_000260255.1. NCBI lineage: Eukaryota > Metazoa > Chordata > Mammalia > Rodentia > Octodontidae > Octodon > Octodon degus. The sequence continues at coordinate 4,538,154 of NW_004524697.1, read as the reverse complement.
AAGGCTCCTGAAGTTTTGTAAAGATGTTCCTCTCTTCCTTTTCCACCGGTTCTACAATGAAACCAAAGTAAACATCTCAAGTGTTGAGACAAAGCCTTCTCCCACTGCTGTCCCTTCAGCTGAGGCTTCTGTGACCCCACACACCTGAGGCTAGTGCGTTGGGGTCAGAAGCAACTAACTTTTTTTTTACGTGTATTATACCTTTCTATTTTTATTTTATCTTATGAGTTCTTATACTAGGGAAACTATACGATATTTTAGGTTGTATGGTAAGAACAATAAGCTTCTCTTCTGGAGGGTTAACAACCTAAGTTTTCAGACCAAAATTAGAGAAAAAGGAGGGCCACAAGGAGAGCCAACATTTTGGCCCTAGCCTTCCAAGGTCAATTAAGACTCAGGACATATGAGAACTTACTGTAATGTCATATAACTCAGTAGTGTCACAAATTTTCTGATCAAAGAGATTATGGGGCCAAAGAGGAAAATGATCGATGATGTAGAGTGTGCCTAAGGAGAGTCACATGGAGAGAAAACATTCTCTCAGGCTTTCACAGAGAGCACATTGACCAAGCAATGGCCGTGACTCATCCACATGGCTGACACTGACAAAGATTCTACAACCTGAGGTACAGGATCTCAGGATAAATCCTGAGGGGATTTCACTGACCTTATCAGATCCAAAAGCTACAACTCTTGTTGCATAGGTTTTGCTTTATCTTTGTCTTAACTATCCAGCAGAAAAGTAAAAAAAGGAAGTATAAGAAGTAAAGCCATGCTGTTATGTTGAGCTATAGGGTACTCAGGTCAACAATTTCTGACATGGCCAGTCAAGTGGAAGGCCCAATACTATTATGGGCTACTAGACTCTTTTAGAATATTTTGCTGAGTTAACACACCTATAATATCCAAATGATAGAACTAAACAAAAAAGGGGATATAGATAAATGTCCATTTTGTATCTGTGTATTCAAAGTGGTTAGGATAAATATATAGTTACATTCTCTTAATGAATAGAGGGATTTGTTCTAATAGTGTTTGTGAATAGGATATCATGTCTGCATCTTGTACAGCAAATAACCACTAGGAAGACAGTATGCAATATGTTAATTATTGAAACTGTCCTACCAATTTGGTTTGAAACTGTCTTACTTCTATTTGTTTCTCAATAAAATTATGGAAAAAATAAAAATAAATAAAATAAAAAGAAGCCACTAGCAGTGCACGTTCTAGGACAGCATCTGCTGTGCTTAATCTCCCTACTGAGGCTTTCGACTTGCTGCCCGTACTATCAAGCTCGGCCCACGTCACGAGTGTTGCTGGGGCTCTTTCTCTGTTCACCTTCACCTCCGGTACTGATGAGCAAAGCTGAAGCTGGAATTCTTCTTACTTTGCCTTATTAAGACACCTTCGCAGGGCCAGCCAAATAGCTCAGGGAATCAAAGTGCCTGAGGCCTGCCATGCTGGCCCCATCCCAGGGGCGCACTGATTCTAGGCGCAGCGGCGTGCATGTGTAATCCCAGCTCTTGGGAGGCTGAACTCAGGCGGATCACTAGGAGTCCGATCTGTGAAATGAGACCCTGTAGACTGTCTTAAATACAAAAAAAAAAAAAACCATAGGTTAAGAACATTAATAAAATAAATGCACAAATTCCTTTTACTTATTGCTAAAAAATAAAAATCACTTGAATAGTGGTTTGTTAGTTGGGAGCATTCTGAGAAAATACAAACCCAGATAAATGATCGTCAAATTTTTTAATCTAGATTTTCATTATTAAGAATTTTAAAAAAACAAAGAATTCTCTCAGTATACTTAAAAAATCATCCTTCTGGAGGCTGGAGAGATAGCCCAGTGGCATACGCACCTGCCTGGTAATCACAAAGTCCCGAGTCAATCCCTGGTGTCACATGCTGTGCTGGCTCAAATCCCAGCAGTAGGGAAGCTGAGACAGGAGGATCACTACAAGTCCAATCTAGACAGCAAGATCCAGTATCAAATGAATTAAAAAATAATACAATTGAAAGTTAAAAAATAAAAATGAGCCTTCTGAAATGAAGATGCCAAAAATTACACTGCTCCTTTTCCTCACTCTAAACAGAAAAATCACAAAATAAATACCCAGACTCATTAACCCAGCAATTTTGAACTTTGTTTTTCATTTTCCCTTGAGTCCTGCCCTCTTATGCTGTCAGGACTCCCTGGATCGGAATCACAGAGCAGCTGTGCTGGTCCCTGGACTCCTTTGTCCCCACAGAGGAGTAGGAAAGGGGAACGAACCCTCAGACTTCCACAGTATACATCAGCTGGACAGAGTTTCACTAACTTTACTTAATTAGTATTTGATAGCTATTTATCCATTCTTCATTGAGCAGAAGATATTTGCAAGCCATTACATTAGGTCATGAATAAAAGATGAATTTAAAAACTGATCTCAAGATATGCTAAGTTGCACCTGAAATTTCCCCAGAAAGCTTGTTTGTTAAAAGGTTAATCCCCTGCCTGAGACACTATTGAAAGGTAGCAGAACTTCAGGAGATTGGGCCTCGTGGGCAGAAGTCAGACCATGGGGCATGCCCGGGAAGGGATACTGAGATCCCAGCTCCTTCCCGACTCTCTGATTTCTAGCCACAATGAAAAGAACTGGATTTCTCCATAATGGGTTCTAGACATTCTAACAGGACAAAAACAACACAGCCAAGTGGTCAGAGCATGCAACTGCTGAAACTGTGAGCCAAAATGTCTCAATTACTCTTCTCTTGTTGCTAGGACAAATACCCGACACCCAAAATGAAGGAAGGAAGGGCTTATTTAGCTCACAGTTACTGGAGATTTCAGTTCATACTCGACTGGTTCCAAGGCAGACTGGCACATGACAGAGGGCAGCAGTTGATGCCAGCCGATGACAGCAAAACAGCAAGAGCAAAAGGGAGGAGCAGCAGCAACAATGGCTACAGAGAGCAAGTCTGTCTCCCTTAAGTTGCATTTAGGCTGTCTGCCCCAGGATGGGTGCAGTACTCATACCATCATAAATGAATCTGAAACTCTAGAAATTCCCACCCCATGACTGCATGAGGTTTTGGGGGGACACCTAGACATAAACTATAACATAAAATAAACTATTTTTAAATTTTTTTACAAAGTATTTTGTTACAATAACAGAAAGCTGACTAACAAGGATCTAACTATTCAGGAATATTAATGAGTATGCAATAAAAGCTAAGAAATACATTAAAAGTCACATAACACAAAAATACGTATTTTTTTAAAAAAGATAAAAAGTTTTTTATAACATATACACATACACAAATCAATAAAGAAATTGTAATCTGATAAAGTCATAAATGAGTTACAAAATGTCTTAAGGGAATAACTATGGACAGATCTTACTGGAAGAATGCAGAAAAGAGATAATTGATTTTTAAAAGTGAGGATTTCCAAGAACAAAGAGAGAAAAGTAAAATTGGTTGGACAACCGACATGCCAAGAGAACAGTGAGTGACCCATTTTGGCTGGCAAACAAAACCTGAAGAAAGAAGAAATTAAAAGACAAGTTTTGAGAAGGTCAACCGTTATATAACTACAGCTGGGTGTGAGTATCACCTGAAGACACTTGGTAGCTCCAGAAGTAGTGGAGGATTTTATGATGTGCTAAAGTTCGCAGTGGAAATGTTAAATTAGATTCCCAGCATGCATATATGGCATGGATCAGAATAAGAAAAAACTAACCCTAATTCTGCATGAAAACTATACTTAAGACAAGGAATATTGATGATAATTAGCTTATGAGATAAAAAGAAAAGGCAGGAAGAGACAAACAGGGAAGGAAAGAGGCAGATATGAGCAAAGCCTTTGGTACATGATTGGACCTAAGGAAAAACAGCATGGACCCCTGATTCTGTAAGCATTCAGTTATCTTGGTAAAAGAAAGACATATACTGGAGAAAATCATGGTAACATTCTTGAACTATGCAAATGAGAAAAAATATCTACAGTTTACAGGAAGAAAAAGTTGCCACAAAAAATATACAATATAACCATAGCAATAAACTTCTCATTTACATGCCTGGCATGGTGAAAAACACTGTAATTCCAACACTTGGGAAACTGAGGCAAGAGGATTGCCATGAGTATGGGGGCAGCCTGGGCTACATAAGCAAGTTCAAGGGCCAATGAGATAGCTCTGAAGACTAAGTGTCTGCTTAGCAAGCACAGGCACCAGGGTTCAATCCCCGAAACCACATGCTGTGCCCGTCCCGCCCCCAGGTGCACTGACCTGGCAACCTAGACTGGCCATGGTGGCGCGCACCTACAATCCCAGCACAAGAGAGGCTGAAAATAGGAGGATCACTACGAGTTCAAGCTGCCTAGTGAAACTCTGTACCAAATACACTTTTTAAAAAAAGGGATCATAAGTAGGTTCAAGGCCAACTTGACCTATATAGTGACATCTCATCTCAAAAAAAAATCTTTTTCATTTACATAATCAAAAGCTAAAAATTGATATCAAGTTTATTAAAAATGAAAAAAAATTAGAACTCAAAATTCTTATATTAATTCAAGACAAATATCTGTCAGAGCAAATGGAAGATAGTTCAGAATGTGCAGAGCGCCAGTGAGGCATCTATGTGCCTCACTGAAGGAAAATACTTGAAAGACAGCTTGCGAACAGGAAACAAGTGAACCAGAAGGAGGCCTGAAGATAAATGTGATTGAAACAGTTCATGGTAGATATATATTATGAAATCTACATAGGCACACATTTTGTATGTATTTTATGTTTAAGATGTAGATTAACCTACTATATAATAAAATGCATAGACAGTTACTAAAGTATTACAGTAGTTCAAAAAGCCTAGACAGGTTGGGGAGACGGCTCAATGGAATAAGTGCTTGCTTGGCAAGCTCTAGGGCCTGGGTTCAATCCTTAGTTCTGCCAAAATATAACAAATTAAAAAATTAATAAAAAAAATTGTAGAACTCAGGGATAAGAAGGCAAATGGAAGACGTTAAATAATTCTAAAGGTGATCACCTTGCAAGGGTTGATAAAATAGATTTGAGAGTTATTGTTGAATGATCTGTTTCTTCATGGCATAGGTAATAATAAACATTTTTATAAGCAACAATTTATTCTGCTTAGGAATATTAAAAGAGAAAGTACCAGAAGACAATGAAATGCAAAAGTATGATAAATCTGCATATTAACAAAGGAAATGGGATAAATAATAACCAACAGACAATCTGATGTTTACACATGTGGGTCTGATTTATTTCACTTATATAATTTATTTTTTAAAAGTTTAGATCTCACTTATGGATGCAACTAGAGGCTGTACTAATAAGTAAAACCTAAACTTTTTAAAAAATAAATTACAACTGAATAAATAAAATAAATTACAACAAAAACATCTCTGAGTTGATGGTCACAAGACAGGTTTCAAGACAGCCATGTGTTTTCAAAATAAAAGCATTACGAATCGGTGAGATAGCTCAGCAGATTAAGCTGCCTGCTTAGGCAAGTGCAGAGACTGGGTTTCAATCCTTGGCACCACATGCTGCGCAGGCCGCACCCCCAATGAAAAGAGGAGAATCACTGTGAGTCTGAGCTGTGTAGTGAGACCCTGTAGCAAATACGTTTTTTTAAAAAAGGACAGCATCAAAATAAAAGCATTAGACAGATGAAGACCTACTGGGTGTGGAGGACCTAAGTTTCTTGTCTGTAAAGCTGGCAGCCAAGGACCTGCCCTCCAGGTATAAGAAGACAAACTTACCAAATACAGGCACGCATGTCTATAATTCAGGAGCTCTTGAAGCCTTAGACATGAGTATTGCAAGTTTGAACTCAGCTTTGGCAGCTTAGTGATTCGTGAGAACTTCTGTCAAAATAAAACAATAAAAGACCAGCAAGGTCGCTGCATGCACAGGGCTGGGGTTCAATCCCAAGCACCCCTCCCAAACAAGCGTGGAGACCTCAGCGTCATATGAGCTACCACATCGCATCCTATAAACAAACCATGTAGGTTGCTTTCAGTGAAGCTTACAAATTCAGAAGTCCTGATCTACTAGGTTAGAGCCACCAGCCCACTTTCAGTCATTCTCACTTTAAGTAGAAGCAGATAACTAAGAACTGCAGACATCAAGATACACATCTAGTGTGAAAGGGACCAGAACAAATAGGAAAACTGTACTCTTTTAAAACAAACAGAAACAGACAGGGGAGATAGCTCAGCCTGTAAGTGCCTGCTTGGCAAGCATAAGGTCATGAGTTCAAACCCTGGTACCAAAATAAAAGTAAAAATAAAATAAACCAAAGAATGTTTCAAAAATAAAATGAAAAATTATCTCTGTGTCTTTAAGTAAAATAATAATACAAGATATTGTACAAATGAAATAAGAATATGATGCTATAAAACAGAAATTTCCAAAAGACAGAAAGGTTAGCCTATGAATTAAAAACATGATAGTTAAGGTGGTGAACTCACTGGGAGGATATTTTTAAATGATAAAATATTCCTGGGCAATAGAGAAAAACTAATGACAAAATAAGAAATAGGAAAAAAAATAATTGGGAAAATATTTCAGTTTTTCAAATATCTCAGAAATAGGAACTATAGAGACAGAAAATGGCAATAATAAATAAAATAATTGAACAAATTTCACAACAAAAGACGCCAAATTAAAAGACCCTTTCTAATGTGCAAATAATAGATGAAAATAGAACCAGACAAGACATGTTATACTAAAATCTAAGATATGGAAAACAAAAAGAAAGCTATATAAGTTTTCATAAAACAAAATAATGGGCTATGTTTAATTAAACAAGAGCTATTTTCAGATTTCTCAATAATAGCATTAGAAGTTAGAATATTGTCCTGAAGCATTGTCTCCCATTCGAAAGCCTCGGGGCTGGGGAGATGGCTCAGTAGAATAAGCACTTGCCTGGCAAGCACAAGGGCCTGAGTTCAATCCCCAGTTCTGAAAAAAAAAAAAAAAAAAAAAAAGAACCATTCGAAAGTCTCAGTCAGCTCTAAAGGTGAGTTAGTGATATTTAAGACCTGTATATACCCTAATAATTTCATCTTTCACACTGTACTTTAAAGCTTTACCATAGTCCTCTGAAACTAGAAAGTAATGCAAGTACAGTCCGGAACAGGAAAGCCAGCCAAGAGAGAAGGCCAAAGAAATCCTCAGGCTGAGCATGAAAAGAAATGAGGGAAAATTGTGGGCAAAAGATGAAAGAAACTCAACCCAAGGTCTAAAGATCTAGAGACTATTTCTCTAGGATTAATTGGAAGCTGAGGCAATGTAAGCAAATGGCAAAGGTTGAAGGTTTAGCAGTGATCTGTAGCTATGAAATTATATAAACAAAAATGACATCCTTAGTCAAAAAAATTTGGATGAGAAGTAGTCTTCACCAACTAGAAGTATTAATATTAATAATAATGTGGACACCAAGGGATCTAGCAAAAACTATGCTACAACACAATTTAAAAATAAAATGAGAAGTGTGTGATGCAAAAACTTTATAGATAAATGATGAATGGTAAATGTTCATCCTTTATAGTCACAAATCTATTCACAAAATTTAAGCTGAATAAAAATGGAAGGATTTGTCTGTGTTTGAGAAATGACCTCTCATTGTACCAGAATGAGTTACAATGTTATTAAGAAAACATTTTATGGCAAAGTTGTCGCCTGAATATTTCTTCTGAATTATAAAATTATAATTGTTTTTTTCCTAAAAGTTTACCAGCAGTAGAATCTTTAAAGTTCATGCAGAATTTAACTCAGCACTGAAAATTTAGAAAGAGAATCAATTTTCAAATTTTCTTTCATCTAGCTCATGTTTTTATTCTTTAAAACATTTATGGAGGGCTGGAGAGATGGCTCAGTGGTCTAAAGCACCTACTTAGAACAAGCTTACCTAAAGCATCAGGGACCGCGGTTCAATCCCCCAGCACCACATGCCAGCCAGCCCCGCCCCCTGGTGGGCTGAGCTGGCCACACACACACA
>NW_004524697.1:4528850-4530044 GCF_000260255.1 Octodon degus | reverse complement strand
TCTCTCAAATAAATAAAAAAAAATTTTAAAAAAAAAACATTTATGGAGTATCTCATATGTGTGTGGCACCATTTTAAGAGTAAAGCAGTAAAGGACAAAAACAACTAGGAAACAGACAAGTCAACCAATAAACAAAAGCAGGGTAAGTTCTAAGCTGATAATTAGAAGTCAACAATGGACCAGTCATGCTGAGGTCAAAGGGAAGAGAGTTTCATGAAGAGGAGAAAGCCAAGTAAATGCCCTAGGATTGCAGAGAAATGCACTTTCTGGAACTTATAGTAAGTCTGTGTGACAACAGCATGATGGGAGGGCAACGAGATGGGGATGGGAGAGCAGACAGAGGTCTACCTCTGGTATGCCAGAATAAGGGACCTAGATTTTATTCTGATGATGACAAAGCCATGGAGGTATTTGAACCAATGCAGTGTTAACATTAAACTCACATTCTTAAAAGGATGATGCTTCTTTACAAATATGTATTCACAAAGTTAAAATTTAAAATACTGGGAGACACTTTGGTTGTTGGAGGTGTATACGCTTGTTTCCTCATGTTTTGTATTGATATGAAGACACTGGAAGGTACTATATTTGGATATCAAATAAGTGATAATCAAATCCTACATGAATTTATTATGATAGAGTGAATTTATGCCATCATAATTTCTAATGTAAAGATCTAAAGTCTTGATTTGGGGGCAGGGAAGATGGCTCAGTAGAATAAGTGCTTCCCTGGTAAGTGCAAGGGCCTGAGTTCAATACCCGGTTCTGCAAAAAAAAAAAAAAAAAAAAAAAAAGTTTTTCAATATGAATTTTAATGTTGGTGTCAACAACATATTTCTTCACTCTAACATGATTTTAGAGGACCTCTATGGGCCAAAAACTGCACCACAAACATAATATGGTAAGCAGGACCCAGAATCTGTCTTCAGGGAACTGGCCACTTCACGAAATTTTAAAAACTACTTTTAACTTCCTTACAGAAATAATAAGAACATCAGTACTTCTATTGTTTTTAGTATATGAAAACCATCAATTCTTTGAAAGAACAAATGGGAGGAGAGGAAGGAGGAAAGGAAGGAAGGAAGAAAGTAAAGAAGGAAGGAAGGAAGGAAGGAAGGAAGGAAGGAAGGAAGGAAGGAAGGAAGGAAGGAAGGAAGGGAGAAGGAAAGAAAGAAAGAAAGACTGCTTAAGTAG
>NW_004524697.1:4515291-4528750 GCF_000260255.1 Octodon degus | reverse complement strand
AGATAGATAGATAGATAGATAGATAGATGATAGATAGATAGATAGATAGATAGATAGATAGATAGATGAGATAGTTAATTGTTCTACTAATTTCTGTTGGTTTAGTGAAAGGATAGGTTAATGCTTAACTTTTTGGATCAATTTTGCATGCCTATATTTGATAATCTGAACAAATACTTTGAGGATAAAAATATGAAATATTGCAACTATTGATTTCCTATTGTCTTGATTTGAAATTCTATATCATTTTTAATTTTTTTAACTTTTTATTCTCTCTAAAAAATAATAAGAAAAAAGAAATAACTACGTAAATGGGACTTCTTGCATTGGCCCTTTCCTAACCAAAACTGATGTCTCTTTGGCAAGAACTAATCCTTTCTGTAACTGGAGTCAGGCAAAAGTCACACAGTTCTGACACTCTGTGCCGTCAGGACCGCTATGCAATCACCTGTGTTCAAAGGCTCACAGTTAACACAGCTCTTTGTTGTGGATCATGGCTACACAATTAATATTCTTTCCTGTTATAAAATGTGAGGCTTTTGGCAGAGTAGTGCTTCTTAAAAACAAAGATTGTGCAGGGCGTAGTGGTGCATGCCTGTCATCTCAGCACTTGGAAGCCAGAAGCAGAAGGATTGCCAGGAGCTCAAGGCCAGCCTAGGATACGTGGTGAGACCATGTCTCATAAAAATCAAGAATAAAAGTGAAAGTAAAGATGCCATGATCAAGTAATTTTTTTTAATTTTTCTAGACAGAAAATACAAATATTTTTGAAATCTTTAATAGACATTAAAGGATTATTAAAATGTTTCAATACAAAAATAAACAAGTTCACAATCCCCTTTTCTGTATTCAGAAGCAATTTTCCAACAATCTCACGTATTCCATAAGATTCATGTATACATTTTGGAAATACTGCTTTTTTGATCCAAGAAATCCTGACTCAAACACACACACACACACACACACACACACACACACACACACACACCAGTCACCAAATATTATCACTTCGTGTGCAACAATACCGTTCATATAGTTGTGTGAGCTCGTTTATCTGTGTTGTTAAGCTTTACTGTATTTTACTTTCTGTTGAGGCCAGAGAAACAAATTATTTCGGACTGAGGGAAAATATTCGTTTACTTTTACTCCAAGTGTCAAATTTGAAGGATTTGCAATTCCTGAAAGAACAAACTTACCATTCCTGAACAAGCATTTTATGTCATTAAAAATGAACTTGTTTTATTACTATTGTGACTCTTAAACTTTGTAATGTGAGCAGCTGGGTAGCATTTGAGGTGAAATCATGAAATTATTAATTGTTAATATTTTTAAATGCAGAATAACAGATATGTTTTAATACTCTGCCCTCTGTTGGCAGTCATACCTTTTCCTTTAATTAAATCTCCAATTATTTTTCTCTGCGAAAAAATACAACATTTAACATGTGATAGTTACCAGTATTAAGCTGAGAACACACTAAAATTAAGGACTTGGCTATTTGTGTACCACAGTGCACGATGGATTATGGCATAAATTAACAGATTGCTGTAGATAACGGTGAAACTTGAGTACTGGAGACTTCAGTGTTGATATATTTTATATTCGGTAAATTCCTATGCACCCGGGAAAGCAAATTTTAGTTCATAATAAATGAATGATGCTTTAGGACTTGCATTTTATGGATTCAGGATGAGAAGATTGTTTAAAATGTACTGGCCGCCTTAGGGGACCATTTAAAGTGACTTCTTCTGGGGCATTATTAGCAATAAGTGACAAGGCTTTCTTCCTGACCATGCGTAACACGAACTGTTGCAGCTATAGAGTTTAGTGCTGTAGAACATTAGTGGTGTTGACGTCTTAGCCTGGGCCACAGCTTCTTCTGTCACTGAAATTTTACCCCAAATAGAGTTGGGTTTTGTGTTTTTTTTTTTCTTTTTCTCTTTTTTAACACTAGGCAACTATCTTCACTTGTTCACAATCCATTTTACATACTGTCAGTCTGCTCCAAGTTTTTAGCACATCAGCAAAGAGAGCAATGAACCACTAATTTGCTGAAAAGGCTCAACAATCAAAATGAAAAAACAGAGCCTGGGACCTGAGGCAAAGAATGCCACAAAAATGAGCTTAGATTGGTACCAGTACCAACACCCAAGAAACCTACAATTGCACACCGACGGCATATTGTGTAAGGACATAAATCTATGTTCTATCTTTACATAACAGATCATCTTCAGAGCACTTTTCTTTCTAGAAATCATAATTACACCCATCAGTCGCGCCGGGCCAGTATCATCAAGCTGATAGCGCACCTGCGTCTCTGCCAATCACGCTGCCACAGAAGCGGGAGGGGAGAAAAATGACACTTTTCAAAAGCTTGGAGCCTGGGAATAGCCGTTATCTCCGTGGTAATTTGTATTCAAGACAGCCACGCACTTCTTAGCTCTTTTTGTTTTCTTTTTTAGTTTATTTTTGTGCTTTCACACAGCACCATTGGAAAAGTACTTCCTTTAATCACTTACCCTTTATTCCCCCATTTCAGTAAAATGGATTTCATCAGATTGTATAAAAGCAAGGTATTTCTGTGGAGATGCATGAGAAAAAAAAATTGTCTAGAAAAGTAGTTAGTACTGATTGCAATAATGTATAGAAATGCAATATACATAAATTGCATGAAGGCTATAATTAGTAATTATGTAGTAATTATATAAATTCAATATCAACCAATGGAAAACATAAAATTCTTTAGGCATCTAAAAAGTATTGATTGTAATAAAAATAGTATTTTATTTTTTAATTATATATCAATTTTTGATGTTTTGAAATATGGAAAAATACCAAATTTTCCATTATACTAATATCAGCCTTCGTATTTGACTAAGAATTGATATCATAGCTCACCTGTATTTGCCTTTCTGAATGTCATAGCCCTAGTAAATCTGCTTAGAACAAATCATGTCTATTCAATCATTTCAATTATCAAAGTGAAATTATGGGAAAATTCTTTTGGTGAGTGTGAACAATGAAGTTTTTGTGAAGTAAAATGATTGTGATTTGTTTTTAAGCTTCTCAGCCTTCTCTCCAGTGGGATTTCTTATTATTGTGCCATTCAATGATACATGTGCCTGAATTGGGAAAGTATAGGTAATTCAGGAGGAAAATAATGTTTGAAAAACACACTAAATAAGCACCTGCTTAGGCAGACTCAGGGACCAGGATTTCATCCCCCACATGCCATGCCGGCTCTGACCCCGGGGCATGCTGAGAGGGTGACTGAGACTGAGTGTGATGGTACAGGCCAGTAAGCCTAGTGCTTCAGAGGCTGAAAACAGGAGGATCACTAAGGGTCCAATCTGAGTAGTGAGACCCTGTAGATCCTGTACTAAATACATTTTTAAAAAAATAAAAAATTTTAAAAATAAAATTAAGATGACACCAAACATATCTGAAGCTATATAATTCATTTGACTATCACTATCAGCCCAAATCAATGTCTTAAATGTTTTAAGAACTCAGAAATATTAGACATTCCTATGATGGGATAATACAGTCATGAATATTCATACGTTGAACATAATGACATAAAATGCTTATATTACTGCAAGGTAAAACATTATGTAAATGTGCATATTATGGATTCATGTTCTGCCATTACTGTGAGACAAAATAAAGTGGCCTACAACAAAGTGAAAAAGCAGAACAACAACACTGGGATTCCAAATGATCTTTTCTTTGAATATTTCTATAATTTCCAAAGTTCAACAAAGGTTTCACTTTTTTCATACTATCCACATTAATAAACCTTATTTTCTCAAAATTTAACCTTCAGTTATTTCATCACTGTAATCTGAACATTATTAATCTTTTGGTACCTAATTTCTTTATAGCTGTTACTGACTATAAGCATCATCCTACAATAATTGTTTTCAGTACATTTTTCTGTTATCATTGCACATATTAAAATTTATCCTTTCTTTAAGTTTTAAATATTATTCTGAGTGTTTACCCACATTAGCTGACCATATCTTATATTTATAAATAAATTAAAAATGAATGAATGACAAGTAAATTAATAAATAGCTCTGTGTAGTTTTCTTTGTTCTGTTTTTTCCTGTAGCTTAACAAGATAAGTAGGTATCATTGCTAATGAGTTTTTAGGAACTGTCCCAAAACTAGACATGATATTAATTATTTGTACAGTAGAATCACAACCACCACTTTAAGGAAGAAAAACACTAAGATTTCCTCAATGAAATGCATAAGAATTTTTTCAGTGAGAAAAGAATCATACTGGGTGTTATTTTTAGGAAAATTTGTTTTGTAGAATATTAAGGGGAAGTGCTGTGAAAATGTATTATCTTACTTCTATTATTCAATTACTTCAATTATTACTTCAAGCAATAGCCTTTGATATGGCAACTAAAGTTTCTCAAAAGAGAATTGCCTTAGCAACCAGAATGCCAACCGTATTCTTACAGAGGCATTATCATGAGCAGAAGGCCTTACTGACAGCAAGAGGCACAAAGAGCATTGAATAATAATATCATACCAGTGCCTTCACTTCTCAGGCTTGGCAGCTACTGCTTTTGTAATTTTTTATTCACTTTTTGGAACTAAAATAATGATCTATGAACTGTGAAAATGACTTAGTCATACAAGGGCAAACATACGAAGGATGTCAGTGAATCTTCAGTCAAACTGCTCATTCAGACATTACTTTATAAATATCATAGAGGCATAACTTGTTTATATAAACAAAGATGCTTCATTAACTATGTGAAAAATGTTCAACATCACTGGTCATTCAAGAAATGCAAATGCAGACAACACTCAGATTCCACCTCACCCCAGAAAGAGTGGCTAGCACCAAGAGGTCAACCAATGACAATGCTGGAGGGAGCGTAGGGAAAAAGGAACACTTCTCCACTGTTGGTGGGAGTGTAAACTACGACCACTGTGGAAATAAGTGTGGAAATTTCTCAAAAAGTTAGGACTAAAGGTCCCATTCAATACAGATATTCCCCTCCTGAGTATTTTTCCAAATGAACTGAAAATATCACACCACAGCAATATATGTGCATCCATGTCTATATTTATAGCAGTACAATTCGTCATAGCTAAATCTTGGAAACAACCCATCAAATGAGGATAAAGAAGATGCAGTATTTTTACACAATGGAATATTACCCAGCTATAAAAAAGACAAATGTGAAGCTTTTATAGGTAAATGGATATAGCTAGAGGTCACATTCTTATGTGAAACAAATCAGCCCTGCATATGCAAACATCAGATTTTCTCCCTAGTATAAGAATCTGAAAGACTGACTGAAATCTGAAAGGTAGAATATAGACTGTGAAAAGTGAAAGAATCTGTTTAAGGGGAAGGAAAAACTGAAATGAGGAAAAGGATGGAGGTGGGGAAGAGATATACTTATGTACGGATGCAGGATGACTTGGACAGTTGTATGTTGATTTCGGCTGGTCTATTGAAAGGAGCAGTCAATGCTTAATTTTTTCTTTTCTTTTTTAATTTCTTATAACTTTTTTCCAATTTTGCATGCATATGTCTGGTAATCTAAACAACCAATCTGAAGACAACACTGTGCAATGAAACAACCATTACCAAATTCTATTATTTTGTTTAGTGAAATTCTGTATTGTTCCTATTTTTTTTTACTGTTTTGTATTCTCTTTAAAAATTAAAAAAGATATTTCGATAACAACTCCTTCAGGTAAAATCACTCAGTGACTTAAAAAGCTATGAATTCTATATCTCTTAAAGTCATGCTAAATTATATTAGATTAGTAAAATATACATTTGTTCTCCCCTAATACATACTTCTCTTAAATAATTTTATGAGGTTATTATTAGTGCAGTACATGGTTAAGGGAATTAAATTACATGCTTAAGCACCCTAAGTTGAGTTGTTGTTCTTAGTGACCTAATTCTGACAATCACCACCATCAGTGTACATTAAAAGTTTCTGTTCTTTGACAGTTGATAGGAATGGGAATGTTTGAATTGCCTATTCACACTCCCAGCCGGAAGAGTTGTCCTATTGAAGTACTTTTGGTCACATACACAGACCTCTAAAGACGTAGTCAGGTTTTTGTTTTGCTTGAGGGCATTAAAGGAGCCTCATTTGTCACCCAGAATGGCATTTCTTCACCTTTCTGATACTTCCATATCACATTTCATTGTCCTTTAAAAGGACTTTTGACATAATTTTGTGACTGAATTTATTTTTAATCTTATTTAGTTATTTGGTACAGGGATTCGCTACCCAGTTCAGACTCATGGTAATCCTCCTGTCTCAGCCACTGCAGCGCTGGGATTACAGGTATGCACCATCATTCCTGGTTTTGGTGGCCCACCTGGCTCACTGGCCGTTCCAGGACCAACAAAGCGTGTGGTACCAGAAACAGAACCCAGATCCTTGTTCTTGCCAGGCAGGCACTTAGACCACAAGCCCCAAAATCTTTTGTAGTCTTTATTGTAATTGTAACAATGGCTCCCTCTTCTGTTTCCCTATACTGATTTCCTGCTTGGAAACTCTTAGGTTCTCTAGAGAACACTTGAATCTACCTCCAGCACTGCCAAAGCTCTCAAAGCATTCCGAGGCCTACAATGTGCTGGCCCAGAGCTCAGTGGCAGACTGCTCTGCTGTCCTGACCCGCCGGCCAGCTGAGAAGGCAGGGGAGACGCTGACCAGTCCTCCCTGACTCACAGAACCAGCCTAAGCAAAGCCCTCTACTGCCCATCATTGTTTTCTCCTCGAAAAGATAGCATGACACTGTCCTTGAAAAATAGCCTTCCTCTTTCTTTTCGCCACTCTCCTCATCTTTTCCCTGGTTCACCCAAGCATCTTCCCTACACTTCCGCACTAGTTTTAGTGTTCCTGCCCTCCACCAGCCAAGCTGGTCCTAAACCTGATAGCGTACCTAGCAGAGCCCTCCCTAATATCACCGCCAAGCCCTTCTCTTTCCAGGGTGCTCCCCAGTTCTCCCAGACGATGCCTTTTCTTGTACTGAGGACATCACTGCACAGCTTTATTCACTTTATGCCTCTTTCTCAACCCTGTGATCCAACAGAGATGGTGAACAGGCCTCCTACAAGCCATGAAATATCACATCAGTTTTTATGACCCACAGTCATTTAAAATTTGCAAATATTTATAAAAACACCCAGATTTCCATCTTTACACGAAAACCTGGCATGTCTGGCAACAATTATAACAAGAGTTACCTGGGACTTATTGGCTATGCAGGTGTCTCAGTTACTTTTTACTTGTTGCTAGGACAAAATACTCAACACCCAAAATTAAAGAAGGAAGGGTTTATATAGCTCACAGTTTGTAGAGGCTTTAGTCTATACTCAGCTGGCTCCCAGGCAGAGTGGCACATGGCAGAGAGCAGCAGTTCATGGCAGCAGAAAATAGCAAATTGCAAAAGGAAGGGCAGCAGCTGCGGCTTCTAGCCAGGCTCTCTCCCCTCCTTACACTGTAAACAAGCTACCCAGGGAGTAGGGGTGTAGAACTCACACAACGTCCTTGCCCTCCTCTTGCACAGAATGGGAATGTTTACAAACTAAGAAGGTTCTCGCTGAGCCATGTAACAAAACTTCTACATTTCTCAACTTGACACAACATATCAACCAGTACAGATGTCTCTTCTGGGCAGATACCTGTTCCTCATACAAGGACAGTTTCCTTTCTCCTTGCTTCTTAGACACAGTTTTTAACTTTTGAACATTAATGAATGAAATTCCAATAGCAAAGAACAGTTCAGAAGGAAAACTCTCACCCTAGTCAATCTACATACAAAGTCAACCTCAAGTTTATATGAGTTTGCTCATCCTTATTACCATAATTTAGTATTTCTTGAATCTTATTTTATACCAAGCATTAAGTGAGGAAGTATGGATCAAGAGAAGGCTGCACTTCTTCATGACTAGAAGAACTTTCCAAGTGCAACTTTGTCAAAGATCTAAAGAGATCACCCTACAGCCTGTGAGTAGGTCCCAGAACCTCAGTCTTTTTAACAGTAGAAGAGAGGGTCAGAGTCACTGAGGTCAGAGTCAGAGAGTCTGACCTGGAAACAGGTCAGCATGGAATGGAGCCACCAGAGGAGAAATGCAGGCAGGCTAGGAAACCTAGAAAGTCAGGAAAATAGATTCTCACCCACAGCCTTCGAAAGAAATGCTGGAAATCTATGTTGGATGTCTACTTCTAGAAATGTAAGAAAACATATCTGTGTTGCCTTAAGCCACTAAGTGTTGGCAATTTATTATAGAACGATCCGGAAAGTAATATATTTCTAAACTATCTGGTCCTGGTGAGAAGAAAATATGTTCATCTAATAGACTTTCCAGAAAGTAGAGTAAAATACAATTTCTACATATTCAAAAAGATATTTATAAACAAAATAAGGCTTTTTTCTTAATAGAAAATGTAATATTTTCACTTTTTGCAAGCTTGTTACAATTTACATGTATTATAAGGGAATAAATTATTTTACCAGTACAATTTTCATCAGATTTGTGAAGGGCGCATGCACTGGTAAGATATATTTCCAAGCAATGACTTTTTAACATCAAAAATGACCAAACAATGAAATTACATTTAAAGGATCATTTTGTCATTTTTTTCACCTTTTATTGCTAATCATTCAATTACTAATTGAGAAATACTCATAACTAATTGTTCTTATATGGTACATTTTGTTAATTATTAAAAACTCAAACTTTACTTAAAGATTACACAATTATGATGTCAGAAATCTTATAAAATGCAGTAACTAAGATTTATATTAAGACATCTGTAGAGCTAAACATCTCTCAGCGATCAGAATATTTTAGATAGAAACACAATGCAAAAGCTGGAACTTTTACCCATTTACTTCCTGTATTAAGATTTATGAAATTTAATGGACATGCAAAATTAGACAGCATTATTGTATCTACCTTTCATTAATGTGAGTACACTGCACCACTAATCAAAAACATTAACCACATTGATTATCATTAAGCAACTTCTAGTTTATTATTGAAAATCTAAGGATTCATTTTCCAAAGTATTCAATAGACAGCCTGTCAAAGAGAAAATAGAGTGATCACACTACAAAATGTGGTGAAACCCTAAAATCACTTATGATAATTCAATAGTCTTATGGACCACATCAACTGTTATCTGAGGGCTAAATAAGAGGCAGCATTGTGCATGAGGTAGTCAGAAGTTCTACATCTGAGTCTGTCACTAGCACTCCTTAACTTCACTAGAATTCATCTAGTCGTATCCTTGTTACTGTTTGTGTCAACACAAGAGCTCTAACCTCCTGTCGGCCCCCAAACATACTTTATTCTGTCATTTATCATTTATTACCAATTCCTGAAGTCTTTCATTTTTGTCCCTACAAACCTATCATAAACAAAATACCATGTAATCCAAGATTAGTCTCTGAAAATCCCATTCTTTTTTCTTTTTTGCCTTAGACGTATGATGGATTGCCTTATTATTATAACTTTTGTCCACACAGTATTTTATCAATTACTGTATACAGAAGTGAATGAAAAACATGTGCGCACAAACATACACATAGATACACACACAAAAAAAAAAACCACTCAAAGCATCACAAGTAAATTCAATGTATTTTTTTTCACTTTTGTATTTTAAGGAGAAAAAAATAAAAACAATGATACAAAATTTCAAAACAAGGTAATAGATTGGCAACAGTTAATATATCGCATATTGTTACATCTCTGATCATGAAGAGTGTGGTGGATTGCCAACTGGCGGTCCGTTTGTTACACCCAGCTGAACTGAACTGGCAAGATGCTAGGTGTGGGAGGCACACCGAGGACTGTTGCCAGCAGCACAAGAGGCAGCAATGGAGAAACTCTTGAGAGGCTCTGAGGGAAGCTGTTTGGAGAAGCTGGGGAGCTGTTTGAAGCTGCTGGGTCTCTTGGGCTATTCAGCTGGAGGATCTTGTCAAGTTCTATGTGTTTTTTTACTGTTATATTTTCTTGTTTCTGATCTAGGATTGAATCCAACCTGTTATAAAGCGTCTAGCTGTCATTTGACCTCTAATTTGGGACAGCTCTTTATCTTTCTTTAACTTTTTGAACTTATTTCTTGCAAAGTACTATTTTATCAAGTAGCCTTTGATTTGAATTTTTTATTTTTAAAACTGCACATGTGGTGCTCTCAGTGCATGACGTTAGGAGCTATACATCCTCGATGTGCTTTGTTTCTAGTGCTGTTGACTCAGAGCATTTGGTCCAGATGTTGCTTGGGACCTCACTACAAAATTAACTTTTTATCTTTGTAGAAAATAAATATAAGAAGAAATGATAAATAAACTATCCTACATTGTAATTTCTGCAGTAACTTTGGCATCCGCTGATTCTGCAACATTTTCCTAGTGGTGATCCACAAACCTGGCCCTTCTGGAGCCTTCATTCTGTTGTCCTTTCTGGTGCTACCCTAGCCTTAGAACTTTGAAGTGTTTCACTTTGCTCTAGATTCAGTTCAGTTCCGTGCCCAAGCATGAGAAGCACCCGCCCCCCATTTACTCCACTCTGTCACTCTGACCCTGTTTCAGTGGACTCACTGTAAATCGTAGTTCTTCACCTGCTCCTTACCCAGAACCCTATGCTTGACAGCTGCTAAACGCACATAAGCACACTGAGTGATTACTCTTAAAATAATGTTCAGCACTCCATTAGCATTCTTAATATTTTAAGCAGTTATACTACACCATTCTATTTTTCACATCTTCTCTTTTTTCTTGCTCCCAATAACTTCTCCTTTCCCCTTCCCATCTGATGGCCTTGCATTTTATTTTATGAGTTGCCGGGGAGGTTGGGACAAACTGACACAGACCTGGGAGCTTAAAAAAACAAATGTTTTCTTCACATTCCTGGAGACCAGCAGTCCGTGACCAGGGCGACAACATGCCTGTTTGTTCCTGGAAGCCCCTCAGTCTAGGTTGCAGGTCTGCCTCATGCTGTCTGTCTTGGTGTGCATATCTCTGGCATCTCTGAGCTATGTCTCAATTTCTTATTATGAGGACACTATTCAGACTGGACCAGGGCCCAACTAATAACTCCAATTTATTTTATTCATCCTTTTAACATCTGTATCTCCAAATATAATGTATTCCAAAGTATTGAGAATTTCTTCCCTTCAACATATGAATTTCAGGGTGATATAACTAATGCCATAATATGTGGTGATTCTGAATTTTATGTCCCTTTCTCCAAAAATTCATATCCACATATACATCTTAATATCTCTGTATAAATATCTTATGGACATCTCCAAATGACCATGCCTGGAGTTGGATTTCTAAACTTTCCTGGCAGAGCTGCTCTGCTACAGCTATCCTTGTCTTGGGCCACTGTTGTTCCATTTTATCATTCTTCCAGGACTCTGATTAAAAACTGAAAATTTTTCTTGATCATCTCTAGAATAGCTGATACCAACCCACTAGAAATTCATGTGGCTTTACCTTGAAAATATATTCACAATCTGACCATTTATGGTCCTCTTTACAGCATCTGCTCTTCGCTGCTATCACTAACAGTCTGGACTCCTCATGGCTTCCCACCAGGTCTCTCCATTGGTCTTTTATAGTTTATTCAAAACACAGAGGTCAAAAGTGGTCCTTTTAAAGCATAAGTTTGAATCTATTCCTCTTCTGTTTGAAATCCTTGACATTCCCCCTCAAAACTTGACAGTTCACTGAAAATAAAACCAGAAATCTCTAAAATGGACTATCAGACCCTGCGTGGTGTAGATCCTTGCCCAGAACTCTCTAGCCCACTCCTATTCCTTTCCCTTTTCTTACCACAACTCAGCCAAGCCGGCACTGTTAGTCAAAGTCTCCTAACACATATCAGCCATGCTGCTGCTGTAAGGTGCTGGCTCGGGCTGTGCCCTCCATCAGGCTCTTCTCTCAGCCGTGTGCAAGCCCAGCTCCCTGGCTTTCTTCCAGACTTAGCTTGAGACTCGTTTTGTTAAGGAAACCCTCCCTGATGATCACGCTGACTACTATTCCTGAGCCCGAATCACCTCTCACTGCCCCTGGAACCTGGGCTTTTCTCTTCATGGCATCATTCTCCATTTAGTGTAGCTTCTAAGTGACTTGTTCTTTATATTTTGTTTGTCTTGAACGTCAGGAATTTAAGTTCTATAATGCAGAGATCTGTGTTCATTTCTCCTGCTTACAAATTGCCTAAGGGAGTATCTGGGGCTATATAGGTGCTTTATAACTAGCAAGAAAATGAATACAGCCATTTTTTAAATGAGCACAAGATCTGAATAGATATATTGCAAAAGAATATGAATGATTATTGTAAAAAATACTCAGTGATTCCTATCCATCAATAAAATGCAAATTGAAGCCACAATAATATACCATTTCATGCTTGTTGTAATGCTTATTATCAAAAATAGGGAAGATAAAGTAGATAAGAATGTAAAGAAAAGGATTACCTAAAACGTTTGTTGGGAAAGTCAATTAACATTAGCACAACTATCACAGAAGATAGCATCAAATTACTTCAAAAACACTAATATACAGTTTAGTATTTCCACTAATTAAAAAATATATTAATACATATATATAAATAAAACATACATGTGTACAAAAATAAGAAGAATGTCAAAGAAATAAACTACTGCTCATGTGAATTGCTGCTCATTCACAATGGCCAAGCTATGGAAGAAATCTAAGTGTCCACCAACGCACGAAGGAATAAAGTGTGGTGTATATTCATCATGGAGTGCTACTCAGCCATAAAAAGATAAAATCCTGTCATTTGTAACAGCATAGATGAAAACGGAGGATGTTATTTTAAAGTGAAACAAGCCAGGCACAAAAGGACAAGTTCCACATGACGGTATTTATATGTGAATCTGAGAACCTCCAATTTATAGAAGCAGAAAGTAGTGGTAGATACAGCAGGCAGGGGCATGTGTGTGGTGGGAGTGGCCAGGTGGACTGATGTGATGCTGCCGCAAGGATCGAATTTCCAGTGAAGACAAATAAATTCAAGAGCTCTATTGGGCAACACAGTGAATACAGTGAACAATGTATTATCCGTCAAGATGACTAAAGCAGTATATCTTAAGTATCCTCACCAAAACATAGTAAACACAGTGGCATCTTGGTTGAAAATTTTAATTTGTTCTACAATTTTAGAAAAGATGGCCATGTTTGTGTTCGTGCAGGAAGGAACAGTGGCCATTTGTAATCCCAATGTAGAGTTAGCAAATAAAAACAAAATTTTACACTATGCTTCTGTTGGCAGTCCAAAAAAGGAGCATTCTATCCTAACCACTTTGAATACACAGATACAAAATAGGATCACAAGTCTGCATCTTGTACAGCAATTAACCACTAAGAAGAATATATGCAGGGGCTGGAGAGATGGCTCAGTGGTCTAAAGCACCTACTT
>NW_004524697.1:4471705-4515097 GCF_000260255.1 Octodon degus | reverse complement strand
TTTTGAAAAAATTAATTAATTAATTAATTAATTAAAAGAAAAAAAGGAGCATTCATGAGAGCCTGGGGAGATAGCATGGAGGTCTAAGCACCTGTCCGGCAACTGAAAGGACCTGGGTTCGGTCCCCAGTACTACATACTGTGCCTGCCCCAGAACCGCAGTCATGCCACGCAGGTTACTGAAACTGGGCATGGTGGTACACCCCTGTAAGCCCAGCTCTGGGGGGCTGACACAGGAGGAACTCCAGAAGGCTGAGCCACACAGCGAGACTCTGTGCCAAGTAAGTAAATCAATAACATTCATGTGTGGAGATATCACCATACTTGAGGTAAAGTATATATTAGTTAGATTTGTTTAAACATAACATACACATATTTTAAAATATATCACATACCATAAATACACTGTGCTTTTGTCAAATAAATAAACTTTAAATACGTGAAACAATATGTGAATAATCAGTTTCACTCACGTTGCTTAAACTCTTTAACCTCAGATCATTTATTTCTGTAATTTTAAGGTCAAATTTACATATATAAATTCTGTTTGTGTGCTAGCCATCTAAATTTCACTAGGTAATTTTATAGATCCTATGTAGGAAAAATTAATAAATAGATAATAGCCCAATTTTCCCTACATATATATTTGGTTATTTTATACATCTGTAAAATTCTTCTTAACAAATCATGGCCTATGCATTACACATTCCCAGGGAGTCCTGTGACCTAGACATGGGCGGGTAGTCACCAACATGAAGTGTTTGGGTCTTTGTCAACGGAAGGTTAATGACAAATGAAGATAAAATGTCTTCAAAATGAACACAAAAATCAATAAGCAAATGATTTTGATTGCAACTATGATTTAATTAATTATAGGGGCACCTGTGTTGCATTAATCAAGCTAAAATCAGTAACTGAATTTAAATAGAAGGTGGTTTAAAGTAAAATTTTATTGAAGATTAAATACATAAAGAAAATACTCAAAGCATGTATTTACTGTTGGTGAATTTTTCACAAAGTTGATATATCCATGAAACTCTCATTCAGATGAAAAATCTGAATGTGACAAACACCAGGTGTCTTCTCAGAGTACTTGACTACCCGGGATGCCTCAAACTCTCGCCAGTAACCACTATGGTTCTTCTAAACTCATGGATTATTTTTATCTGGATTGGAACCTTCTGTAAATGTAAATATGCAGTGTGTACTCTAGACCTTTCCATTCAATATTATTTGTAACATTCATTGACATCATTGTGAATAGTTACAGCCTATTCATTCTTCGTGATCTACTGTATTCCTTTGGATGGATTTAGCACAGTTTTTTGTTTGTTTGTTTGTTTGTTTTCGTATTTTTAGGGTGCAGCCTAGAGGGTGTACAGGGTCTCACTAGTAGATCCAACTCATAGTGATTCATCTGTTTACAACCTCCCAAGAACTGGGATTAAAGGTGCGCGCCAACACATCCAGTCTCAATTGCCATCTCAGCATGCCCTGGGGATGGGGGGATCATGGCAGGCCCAGGGATCGAACCCCTGGCCTCTGCTAGCACAGTTTATTAGTACACAATTTTCCACTGTTTGCAACTATCACAGATAGTGTTGCTACACATATTTTTGCTTGATGATTATTTTTCCCTTGAGTATACATCTTGAAGTACTATTGCCATCATAAGACACACTTATTTTCCATTTAAGCCTGAAGAAATGGCTTACCAAAATTGGAGCTCCGATTTTGTATTCCTACCTGCATCGTATGAAAATTGTTGCCATTCATTGCTGTCTCCAACACCTAGTATTTCCATCTTTTTAAATTTATTTATGCTAGAGTATCTGTAGCGCTAGCACATACTTTGGAAAGCTATGGATTTTATGGTTCTTAAATTGAACTATTGATAGATATAGTGAAGTGTATAAATTTTATTAAACCTTATGAATTTTTCACTCTAATAATACACATCACTACATTAATCATTATCTTTAAAATAAAATTTCAATTATATTTCAGGCTTTTCTTTGCCCTTATTCAGGTGATATTTTCCAATAATTTACTACATTGACTTTCTTACAGCAAATTATTTCTTCTTGTGCTTAAATTTCAAATCAATAGAATCACACACTTCTGTGTCCACAAGGGACATGACATATTGCAGGCCACAGCATTTTGCTCTTATTATTGCTTTGTATTACTATACTTACAAATATATACTATATCGCCCACTCTAGTATTTATGGAGGTTCCCACTGAGCTAAACTGCAATAAACACTTTTACATTCTCTGTGTTGTCATGATTTCTTCTGGCTAGATACAGAAATGTAGACGTGTGTATACTGTGGAGGAGAGAGAAAGTAGAATTAATAGGTCAAATGGTAGGTTTATATTTAGCCTGACAAGATACTGCTGGTTTTCCACAAGATCTTCCTTAATTCATGCTCCTACCAGCAATACATGATAGTTACTGTTACTTTTACCTACTGAATAGCAACACAATCACTATTTTCTGGTGGTGTACAGAAACATAACAGCATCACGTCTGCATCTCCTGGTAACTACCAGTAGAGACCAACTTTTCATACTATGCTGGGAGCTTGGATGCTCCTTTGCAGTGTGCCTGTTAAGGTTTTCAAAACGATTTTGATTAGGTTACTTGTTTTTATCTTACTGATATGGAGCAATGTTTTATAAATTCTAGTTACAAGTATTGCAACCAGACTTTTGGATGTGTTAATTACAAATATTTTCCCTTATCTGTGACTACTCGTTCTTTATTTTCATAGTGGAGGGGCCGGGGAGATGGCTCAGTGGAATAAGTGCTTCCCTGGCAAGCACAAGGGCCTGAGTTCAATCCCTGGTTCTGGAAAAAAAAAAAAAAAAGATGTATTTTCATAGTGGTTTTCATCGGTAAAAAATAATAACTTTTTTTTCTTGGAAGTGGGGATTGAACTCAGGCCCTTACGCTTGCTAGCGAAGTGCTTATTCCACTGAGCCATCTCCCTGACCCAGAAAATACTAACTCTAACAAAAGTCAGTTTATTAATATTTTCTTTTATGGCTGATTCTCTTTAATGTATCTTTAAGAAAAATTGCACAAAGATTATAAAGATATTGACTGATATTTTCATTCATAACTACTATTGATTTCCTTTAAAACTTAGGGCTCTGGTGTATAAAGAGTTTTTTAGTTTGATACAAAATATAAATAAAGGTGCATCTCTTTCCATAAAAATATCTAATTGATTTGGAATCATTTATTTGGAAATATCCAATCACCCAAAACTTTCACCAGCACATATTTTGAAAAGGAACATGTATGTCATGCGTTCTTTTGGATAATCTGTTCCACTGATACTCATTATAATAATCATCATTTTCTCTCATATGGGAAAGAGAAATCTTGTCACTGCAGGGTTCGTAACTGAAACCTCTATCACAGAAGACAGACTACCAAATTAATCTCATATATATTTTATATAAGGAAATAAATATCACAAAAGGAAAGTAAACTCATATATATTTTACTCTTAGATTTAAGGAACAGGTAGGCAATCATGGTAGACAAGTATGACCGAACGCAGGTGTTGTGATGCAGTGGTAACAGTGGGTCTGGGCCGGCAGACAGCCAGGCTTTCCCGTAGGTTCTTCTCTGGGGCCTTCTCTCTTGCTCACGCACAGCGCAGGCCTCTCTCACCTGAGCTTCTTAGGACCCACCTCCAGGGAGATGGACAAGGGAATTGAGGCTGGCCTTCCTACCTCTGTGGTTTTGGCAGATGTCAAAGTGCGGTAGCAAATACCGGACCTCATCAATCCACTCCCAGGCTGTCTTAACTACCACTAACTTATAGAGAGCCTTCAGATTTTACAGCGTAAGCTCTCCAACACTGTTCTTACTCCTAGAGATTGCTATGACTTCCTTGGGCACTATCATATAAGTTTTAGAGTCAGGTTTTCATTTTCCACCAAAAGTAAAAATGAAAATTGAGATCTTGATTGGTATTGATTACGTCTATCCATAATTTAGAGGACAAATGATGTATTAACAATAATAAGTCTTCCAATATATGAGCATGGTATGCTTCTGCACTTTAAGTTTTTGATTTAAATTCTTTCCACAATATTTTCTAGTTATAGAAAACTTCAAAACATTTGTAGATTTATTCTTAAGTATTTAATTATATTATAGCAGTATTGTGTATAATATTGCTTATTTATATTTCATATTTATTTATTGCTCATATGCAGCTCTTGTTTATATCCAGCCCTTATTTTTATAATGGTATTATAAATTCTTTTTATATGTAATTTTATTCAATACCATTTGATACTATAGTTGATTTACTGTACCCACACTAATCCCTTATAGTAAAGACATGTTGTTTTACAAATTTACATCTCCAACACTTTCAAGTATCAAAACTGTCTTTTAGGATAAGAAGAAATTCTTAAATCCTCTCTTCAAATAAAGCTGTGAAGTGCTATGTTGATAACGTCTATCAATCACAGTGTTTAACAACATGTTGCTAATATTTAGAAATTTAAATTACCATTTTAGATTTCTGGGGCAAAAAAAGAATTTTTCTTGTCAATACGAATCTTGACATTTGAAAATGATGAGGAAAAATGGTGCTGAGGGGCTGGCCAAATAGCTCAGCAGATTAAAGCACCTGCAAGCAGGTGCAGAGGCTGGGGGTTTGATCCCCGGACCTGCAGTGCCGGCCCTGCCCCCGGGGTGCACTGAGACAGCAATTGAGACTGCACGTGGTGGTGCACACCTTTAATCCTAGCTCTTGGGAGGCTGTAAACAGGTGGATCACTACAAGTCCAATCTAGTAGTGAGACCCTGAACACCCTGTAGATCCTTCCCTAATAAATACAAAAGAAAAAAAAATGATGCTGAGGAGCTATCCTGGCACCATTTAGGAACTTGGCGGACCCTGGGCAGCCTGCGGGACTCTGTAGGCACTCACCTTCCTTAGCCCTCAGGGCCAGACGTGGAGCTTCTGCTGGTGCCGGCCCAAACTTTTAAGAATGACACATAGTCCAATGAGAAGAAAGGTGTGTACTAATATTGTTTAGACAAGACATCATGTTTCCATCTTGTCCTCTGAATAACTACTATGAAAACAACAATATGCAGTGTATTAATTATTGTAACCATCCTACTAACCTGTTTTAAAAATATTTCATTGATATTTTATCTTTCTTTCTCATTAATACGGGTAAAAAAATTTTTTAAAAAAAGAATACTGATCAGCAGTTATTAAAAGGAATTCAGGTTAATTTGTCCCTTTGGAAGTAAGAATGACAAGGAAAATCAGACTGAGTGATATCTTATCAGCACAATAGGAAATAAAGATGGGGGAAGTGTGAAGCCACCCTGCGAAGGTCCCCTCTGTGGCCGAGCTAGCAGGACTTACTGTGCAGTGTCTATGTGATCCCAGCACCACCAACTTCAGAGAAGACTCTGGACCTTCAGATCATTCCAGTGCTGTCAAGCATGCTGTCCCATTGCCTTCCACCCCAGTAAGAAGTGTTGGGCAGACCTGAGGGGAAGAGGATACAGTATGAGTCCTTACAAGGAAGAACAAACTGGGGTATTAGACTTGCTATATAAGATTCCCTCAAAGAGGGAGCATAGATCAAATGATTCAAAGTAAACCCCAGTTCCAACTACAAAGTGACTACAAGTCTTCATTTTTCCTGTCATCTAACAATAAAAATGCAAAACAAACATTTCTTGAATTTCCAATTTCCTTTGTTTCTTTGCTGCAGGGATGGGGTAAGTCAGGGCAAGGGAGAAGCATAAGTGGTCCATTTTTCTCTGTGCCTGAACAGAAGTGGTAGGGCCCTCCCTTCTTCATCTCAGGCCAACATTTCACACTACTTCTGTGTTTAAAATGAATAATTGTTCACATTTTATAAATTAAGCTTCAAGAGTCACTAGCTATTTGGTTTAGAACTGCATAAAGATCCTAACTATGCAAATTTTCATTTATTTTCTGAGAATAAATGATGTTGAGCATCTATTCTACCATCATAATTCTGAGTTACATAACAGAGGTTTCCCAAATAGACTGGTAAAAAAAAAATTTTTAAATTGGTTTTCTCGCATCTTTTAAAAATTGTTTTTCCCATTAAAGGAAACAGGGCAACTTCAAGGCTTTTAGCAATATTAATCTCATTAGTAAGAGTAATCAAAATGATAAGAGCAGCAGGAGTATTATTAAATTTATTGGATGTTTCCTATATATCATACATTTGTCAAAGAAATACATATTATTCAACATCTGAAGCACACAGAAAAGGCTTCGTTTTCTACTCATGAGAGACATAAGTGTATTTGTGACACACAGTCTAAGAGAAAAAAATGTGGCCGTGGCATCATTGAATATTTTATAAGTGGGCATAACTAGGGATTGATTGACCTTTTGCTGTGTATCCAGCTAGACCTCCTGCCTGGCTGGCTTTCGCAAGCTAAGCTACTGAAGTGGGGTTGTTGCTGACTGCCTGACATTTAGAAGCCCAAGGCTACACTGATGGGCTGGATTTCACAAGTAAAGTTTCATTTATTTATTTTGTATTTTAGGAAAGGGTCTACAGGGTGTTTAGGGTCTCACCACTAGATCCAACTCGTATTGATCCGCCTGTTTACAGCCTCCCAAGAGCTGGGATTACAGGAGTGCACCACCATGCCCAGTCTCAACTGCTGTCTCAGGCAGGCCTGGGGATCAAAATCCATTCGGGAAGGGAGGAGTCCAAGGGTCTTGGTCACCCACTAGGGTGGCTGATGCCTACCTATATTTCAGTAGACCCAGCATGTCCCTTACAGTATCCCTGGGGGGGCAGGTGGGCCTGATTGTTTTGACTTGACTTTGAGCCTGGCCTCTAGTACCTCTGGCCATCATTGTAATGGGTTTGCATTTTTAGACTGACTCTCAAGGGGCCAGCCCTGTCTGAGCTCCTATGATATGTCTACCTAACTTAGCTGTCTACAGCAGTTGAATTATGATTCCAAAAAATCTTCTTTCCAAAAGAATTAAGACTTAACCAAAGTCAGGTTTATTGTCATTCCATAAACAGTACAGTCCCTGTCAAGTCATGTCACCATACTGAGCTCAGCTACTGAGACAGAATAGCAACTTGCACATGGGACACAACCTGCGTCATGCTCTGTCCTCCTCTGGCTAGCACCTTTGCTATGTCGTACTGCTATTGGTGTTTTGGATCCAAAGTGATCTGAGCCTAGGTCATTCCCTTCTGAATCCTTGCAAAAACTTCATCAAAGTCATCAGATGTTGTTGTTGTTTTGCTGCTGAGGATTTAACTGTTCGTTCTTGATTGAATTTACTTTTGCTTTACCTCATCCTTGAAAAATTAAATTTGCACTTGATAGCCACATATAACTCAGATGGCTGATAGAGACTAAAATTATGGCTTCAAGTTCAATTTACACCTAATAATTTTTTATTGCCAATTTTTGAGGCATAGGAACTTTCTTTTACCTTGTACTTCAATATATGATCAAATACTCTTTAAAAAGGCAGAAAAATGTGCCCTAATATAAATCTGTGCAAAGTTTTTAATGTACTGTTCTGAATTTGGTTTAGTTTGAGCAAACAAAGAAGCATACTGGTCTTCAACAACCTTAATTACTGACAGTTTGGGGTGTTCAGATGTCACTTAAATAGCTGTCTTTAAAAGGGGGAAATGCGAGGAAATTTCGCACTTTCTAGTCATTATCATCTCACTATATCTGTCAGTTCCAACTGTTGAATGTTATTAGAAAGTAAACCTTGAAAAACAACTTTCAAAGTGTTATGCACACTAATTTCTTAAAGAAAATAGCAAACACAAAATTAATTTTGGAAAGAAAACTCTCTTAATAGTTAAAAACTACTTACCTACTTTTGTGTTAGAATATGAGTTACAATGTTTCCTTATGATTTTCTTTCTTATTTATTTATTTTATTTATTTATTATTTATTTATTTGGTGGAACCGGGGAATTGAACTCAGGCCCTTGAGCTTGCCAGGGAAGTGCTTATTCCACCAAGCCATCACCCCGGCCCCCTCTTTTTTATTTTTGAGGCAGGGTTTCACTATGTAGTTCAGACTAGCCTAAAATTCACTTTGTAGCCCAGGCTGTCTTCAAACTCCTAAGATCTTCCTGCCTCAGCCTCCCAAACGCTGAGATTACAGGCATGCAACACAGTGCCCAACTTCCCTCATGATCTTTGACTTTGCAATGAGGTGAAACCAATAAAAATCCAGCAGAAATTGAGCTTCAAAGTTTGAATTTCGGTATTTTCCCCAGCTAGCGATAAGGCCCTCAATCGTTTCTTGGGATGTTGGGCAGCAGGGACAAAGCACAGCTCTTTTCAAGCCACGTGATCGTGGGGTTATGACTCGTAATCTACCATGCACAGTGTTGCTGACTGATGGTGCTCACATTAGGTCTAGTCATATATTTTCTGCTCATCATATTTTTAAGTTTTGATGGGCTTGTGCAACATAACCCCATTGTAACTCTAAGAGAATTTGTACCCATAGAGTGTCTTTCAGAGAAACTGGAGGAGCGTGTGTACATAACAAATTCAAGTGAAATTTATTCCTGGGTAATAAGAAGCACAAAAATATCTTAAAATACAATTTTATGTAAAACACACTTTGCTCATGTATGTGTAATAAATATTAAAAGTGTTTATGTGTGATGTATTTAATAAATATTGAGGGTAGCTATGTGATTGTTTCTCATTTATTTTATTTTTTTGTATTTTAGGGAAGGGTCTACAGGGTGTTCATAGTCTCATTACTAGATCGGATTCATAGTGATCCGCCTGTTTACAGACTGCCAAGAGCTGGGATTACAGGCATGCGCCGCCACACCCAGACTCAGTTGCTGTCTCAGCACTCCCCAAGGGCAAGGCCTTCAAAGCAGGCCCAGGTATGAACCCCGGTCCCTGTGCCTGCTTGCAGGTGTTTAATCTGCTGAGCTATTTGGCCAGCCTTTGTTTCACATTTATTGCAAATCCTTTATTGTTTCAAATTAATAAGACAGAGTATTCATTTTACAAAATGGTGGAATGTCTTATCACAGAGATGACATTAAATCTGAGTGTATTTGTATATTATTTGTCTTATAAATTTAAGAGTGTTATATTTAAATCATGATATGAGCCATGAATCACATTCAGTACAAAATATTCAGAAATCTTACTCGGCGTTAGATGAGAAAAGGGCACAGCACCTCCCTCGCACTTTTGTTTTGCTCAGCCTTTGCTGTACATGGGATCTCAGAAGAGAGAAATCTCCTGCATCTCTGTGATCATGCCAAACATTTGCTTGTAAACAAACAAATTTTTATGTCATAGAAATATACCGTATTCTCTTGGTCTCCATCCTTGCATCTGTTTTAGAGGCTCATCTGGTTGTCAGACAGCCCAGCTATATTATCTAGGCCACTTCATTCAAGAGTGGTTTGAGATTTCTATAAGAAGAAATATCAAGTAAAGTAAATTAATGCCTAAGCAAAGCAAAAATATTACAATGTCAGTAAAGAAAAACTTTAAAGAAGATATAAGATATCTAAAGTTATAAAAAAGTTATTCCTCAAAAATGCATTTTCTAAAAGGCAGAAAAAATAGACAATTGTCACTTACCTTTAATGAGATCAATGATGACATTACATCCCCTAAATAAGAATAGGTTAAGATAAACAGAAAATTCAAAGTATTAAAACTTGCAGAAAAGAAATAAAAAAATAATAATTATTCAAATTTAAAAGTTGACTTAATACCCAGAATGCTATGGAAGACTACCCCAATGCATCCCCACATAGAGGAGGGGTTGGAGAGACCTGTTTGGCACTGTCAGAGGCAAGGGATAGTAAGAATGGAGTGCAAAGGATGGGCTTTGGGTGATAACAGTGTTCTCAAAGAGGAAACTGAAACTGAATGATGAGCATCGATCATCAAAATGTAAAGTAAAGTGAAATATTCTACAATAAGCCAATTAATTCTGGTAGCCGCTAAAGAAATGGCTCTAATAGGCTGAAATATAAGGAAGTATTTCAAGGCCGAGCGTGGAAGCAAGCATGGCACTGGGGTTCTCAATGTGAAGAGAGACGGGAGTGATTAATTCTTTCATGACTACTAGTATCTGTCTTTGTAAAGGCCGAGTTGTTTTCCACCTTGATACACTAGCCTCTGCTCTGCCTTCCCAGGAAATATTTCTGTTTCTTTGGCCCTGTCACTACTATACATGTTGCCTGGCTTTTTATTTATTATCCCCATATGAGCAAACATGTAAGATTCATCTTTTTGTGTCTGTATCAATGATAGGACAGAATACACTAATATTTCACTGACTACCTTAACACATTTTCTTTTTCACATTTGTGTCTCATGTTTCCTTACTTTTTTATTTATGCATGTTGGCTGCACATGATGAGGGAAAAGATGAGAGATTTTCATTATTTGCAAGATGTCCTCACGGTTCCCTTATAATCTCTTGGTACATGCTGTTTTCTACTTTAAAATGAAGCAATTAAATTTTAACTTCCTTGAAACTCTCTATAGCTTCACTCCATAATTAATAATTCTTAGTAAGTTTCATCCAACAGATATCATTTGGTCTACATCCAGCCTAGGAGTCTTGTCCCTATTTGGTCTCATTTTAATTTCTACCATTAGAATGTAAACCTATTCTGAAATTATCTGTTCCTCAAAGACCAAAATTGACTTCTCTCCGTGAAATCTGTGCCTTCTTTTCATCACCAACCCTCTCTCTTTTTGCTTTCACACTTCACATTTGGAGCTACCACACAACACTTTCTGGAACGAATTGTGTCTTTTCTGCTGACATTGAACTTTATTGTGCTCTACCCATGTCTTTTGCTCTTTTTTATGGCTCTCTTCTGCTGTTTTCATGGGTTTGCTCCAACATCCCTGTCTTCTATTTCCTAGAAGAGAGACAAATCAAAGTACCTTGCTATCCGCCATCAAAGCATGATCTAACTGAAAATTGTGATGAATGCTTAAATTTTTAAATCATTACAGCAAAAGACACATTGTCATTGGCACCCCTGCAAAGCTCCCCCTCACTCTGAACACACTCATCCAGTCACCCTTGCCACATCTGAAGTTCCGGGACTGCTCTTTTATGTCATGGCTGCCTTCATGTCCTAAATTGATTCCAGAAAGGAGAGAGTGTTTTTAGGGAAGGTAATGGCAGTGTGTACTGTTTGCTTTGTTTTTAAATTTGTACTAGTACATGTTGGTCATAGTGATGATTACATTTACCATAGGGAATGTAAGAAACAATCTGAATCAGTTATTTTTGTTTAATTTGAGACAAAATAACGGACACCCTCAGGCTAATAAGGAAGAAGTATATTCTCACTTAGTTTGTAGAAGTTGCAGTTGTAGTCACCTGGCTCTGAGGCAGAGTGGCCTGGCAGAGGGTCGGCGCAGAGCACAACAGTCCATGACCCTGCAGGCAGGAAGCAGCAAGATCTCTTCCTTCTTTCCTTTGCATCCCACCAGGATTATGAGCCTATGGTTGGTGTCCCCCACACCCTTGCTGAGTCTTCCTTCTTCAGAATCTCATCACCCACATCAGAATGATGCTGAACCAATCAGGAGACCATCCAGAACCACACACCCTTTATCTAATCATCCCCCAAAAATCCTAGCCATGAGCACACCAGGCTTTAGGGAGACATTTCGGTACAACCTGTAGCATATTTGTTATGGAAACACTTACCTTGTGTTTCAATTTCTCATTGCATATTAGATATTTCACTAAAAGAAGTTGTTCTTCTCATCTCTTCCATCATTCTCTACTTCACTTCTAGTCTGAATAAAATGCTTGGATAATTTCATGATTTGGAATTTAAGTTTGTGATTATGAAGAAGTGTAAAAATTATAACTACTCATATCTTGCTTATTCAGCAGTGTAGGTGCTTTCTGAGGCTTAAACTCACAGATGTACCCATAGAGTTCAGCACCTAGTTCTCAACCATGTAGTAGACACTAAGCACATATTTTAATATGCACGACTGGCCTAATGTGATAGTAAGTCCATATGAGGTGGTTTTGATCACATAAATTTGTACATATATGTTAAGGAAACACACACAAGCTGTTTGTATCCTTGTTGTATTTGATTATCATTAATCTACTTCCATTGTAAATATTTTTACTTAACCGAAGAAAATTAAACTCCCCCAGATTGGTTGTCTTTACACAGTATAAATTGTAAAAGTCAGAACAATATATTTCAAAATTAAACACATTTTTAAAGGGAAGGTTAACATTATTTCATCTTTCCATCCTGATTTACTTAGCAGCTCTGTGACAGAATATTACAGCTACAGTTTCATGTATTTTCTGGAATAATCAGTTGTTTTCAGCAGAACCATAGTTTTTTTTTTTTTCTTCAGAAAAAAAGAAATTCTTACCAAAGTTCTATTTCTTATCCTGAAATCCATACTAACTTTATCGCTTCTTTCCATGATGCCCAAGTGCTGTTCATTTTTCCTTTACATGGAATCTTACTTGAGTACTTTATTCTTATTTAGATCAGGCTTATTCAAATAAGAAAGTTTCTACTAACACTGAATTTTATGATAAACTTCCCTTGCATCATTTCTGGGACATGCATTTTAAAGTTTAGAAATTCCTTGGGCATCTGGCAATAAAATATTCCACAGTGCACACTGCACCCTTACACGCACTGTCACTGCGGGCTCCCTCTGCTGAGCAGCTGACCATAACAAGTGGGGCTGTCATTTACTTAAGGAAGACAAGCAAGAGTTTCAATCAAGTCATTTCTAAAGGAAGGTAGGAAAGAAAAATATAGGACTCTTTTCTTCCTTTTGTTGGTCTATGGTAAAGAAAAATAATCTAACATTTTATGGAGAATAGCAAGGTCTGGTGGTGCACACTGATGATCTCAGCACTCTGGGAGAGTGAGGCGAAAGCAGAGCAATTTTCAAACCAGATGGGGAAACTGACTTAGTGAGACTCATTCTTAATATGAAAGAATAAAAATGAAGAGTTCAGGAGATAGCTCAGTTATGCAAACATTTGATCCTAATAATGTTTATGTAAATATTTTATCATATTGAATAGTTAATCATCATAATAACTCTCTACAATAGATATTATGACTTGTTTTACACCTGAAAGAATACAGTAGTAAAAGCTGAAGAAATTAGCCCAAGTAAGACAGCTAGTAGGGGTCAGAGCATGGACTCAGTCTCAGTTTAGGAGAACATATTTATAGCATTATGATAAATATAATTTGATAATGGCTATAAATGTTTATAATATTTGATATCATTTAACATTAAGAAAGCTCTTGGTTTGGTTTATTTAATATCAGAAGCAAAATCCTTCAAACTATCCCTCAGGCACTGTGATAAGCCCCATTCCTCTTTCACATACATACCCAAGTATTTTTATGACCCTCATTTTACAAATGCTGCTTGGAGCAAATAAATAGCTTATCCACTTTACCCACCTTTTAACAGCAGAGTTGACAGCACGAAGCCTGGTATCTTTTGCCCCAAAGGGTGTGATGTTCTCCTCCTTCAGAGGACGAGGTGGCGCTCCGAGCAGCGCCTTGAATGGGGTACTGTGTCATTCCCATTACCATTTGGGGCCGTATTTCCTTGGAAACATATATCTTGAGAATCTCATTTTTTCAATATACACTTTTTAAAAGTTTTGTGTTTACAAAAAAAAAAAAAAGAAAGAAAAGGAACATAAATACACCATCACCTGCAGTTTTCTCAAGTTAGAGTACAGAATTTGGTTTCAAATTTTATTAGGTAAAATAATTACAAAATTTTCATTAGAAAATAACAGAAGAGGACAAAAAGAAAAATCATAATCATTTCTGAATTTATTGTGACTATTAAAAACACATGTGAGAAGTCACATATTAAAAAATATGTCATAAAATTATCTCCATTTTAATATCATTTATTACACGGAAATAGAGTGAACAAACAGCACACCAATGATGCCAGGGAAGCAAACGAATTGCTCCGAGTACAGACAAGATTCACAGAATTCCTCCCCTAGCACAGTCTGCCAACTTCATAAACATCATTCTTTACCCATGTACTCGATGAAAGGCCATCCTGTCTCTAAGAGGAAGATAAATATCTTACTATTTTGTTAAGCTGATTAGGACAGATGGACCACTAAGATGACCGGTGAGCTATCAACTTTCTTAAATAAGAGATCCCTGAAGGTCAACTCTGAGAACCTAAGCTTGCTTTCAAGTTTCATTTTAAGTCTAACAAGTAACATTCTGTGGAGCTTTGGAAAGGCTGAGCAGATGTGCTTTACACAGTGTTGAGAGGGAGGAGAGATGTACTTGCTCAGCACAAATGGCTTGTGGAAGCAGATAGAGCCCCAAGACCATATTGCTGAGTTAAATGGGAAGAGCATTAGTTTTCCCCTTCTGAGCACAGGGAAAAGGATTTGACTTAAAAGTTTGTTACGAGAAAATGTTATAATAATTTGCTTTTATTAAGGAAGAGACAAAGGAGGAGGAGAAAGAAGAGCAATATGACTATTGCTTTTCTTTTTTCTGCAGATTTTTTTTTTTTTTCAGTACTGGAGATTGAACTCAGGACCTTGCACTTGCCAGGCAGGCTCTTACTCTACTGAGCTATCTCCTCAGCCCCAGATTTCTTAACCTTGGTCAAAAACACATGCTGATAGATCAATGATTTTTTTGAGTTGTTTTTTTCAAATGTATTTAGTAGAGGGTCTAGAAGGTCTCACTATACAGATCGGACTCGTAGTGATCCTGTTCTCAGCCTCCCAAGCGCTGGGATCATAGGCACACACCACCACGCCCAGTCTCAGTCACCATCTCTGCACGCCCCAGGGGCGGGGTGAACCCTGGTCCCTGAGTCTGCCTAAGCAGCCACTTTAATCCACTAAGCTATCTGGCTGGCCCACCAATGATTTTTTTTTTTACTAGTACTAACAGGTATTTTTTTTTCTTTTTTTCTTCCACAAGTTTCGTGGTACTTTCTGGAAATAAACTCCCTGCCCTGACAGCTAGCGCATCAGCACCAGAGCCCACTGTGCTTAGCATTAGTAATTTTGCTGTGAGACAATCCATCAGGGCCAGTTTTGTTTGTGGCTTGTGATAATTGATGCTGACTCTGCAGAACAGCAGTAACATGCCATGAGAGAAATTCATCTTTTAAAGGTCAGTAGGGGGTTGAAGCATGAGGTAACATAAACCCATAGCAGTTAGGTCTGGTTCACCAATCAATTTTTGTTTTGTTTTGCTACCATCTGAAAGCTATGGTGGAAATGTTCATACCTCAATATAAGCATTGACTGAACATCTCTTGATTTCTTTATAATGAGTGTAGGATTTCTTTTAAGGTCCTCTTGGAAGAGAACTGGTTTTACTCGAGAAATGCATCATCAGATCACTTGGAGGGATGTGGAGGAAAAGGACTGAATTCACCCATAGCATTCAACATTCCCCTTACTAAAAAAAATGTCATAGGACTGTTCTGTTACAATGCTATATATGGTTCGATTTCTAAATTTCTGTGTAAAAATATGCAACTGTTTACTTCTATTGTATTTATTTTTATTTTTTTCTTCATATTCTGCAGAGACTTCAAATTTAACATATCAATACTTGATGGAAAATGCCTGTTCCATGCTATGCCTAAGAGATGTTTGATATTCAGACAGATAGCGAGGTTAAGCTCAACTGCCTATGTTGTATGGTAATAAAAATAAGCTTCTCTTCTGGAGGATTAACAATCTAAATTTGCAGCCCAAAATTAGAGAAAAAGGAGGGCCGCAAGGATAGCCAACATTTTGGCCCTAGCTTTTCAAGGTCAGTGAAGACTCAGGGCACAGGAGAATACCTTACCTTAAAAATACTAATGAAGTCCTACAAACACAGTAACCTGCAACTAGCAATGTGGATGCAAAGCAAGAGAGGCAAACAGAAAGACTGAGGCAGTGAAAACTACGTGTGAAAGGCAGATGCACTAAACACCCCACCAGATTAATCTCTCTTGTATGTGGGACGAAGCTGGAATGTGGCTGTGTATGTGCCCCTTCTCTGTCACTCAGCAAATGCCTCGGAGGACACAAAGAAAAGAGACTGCATGGCACTCGTGAGCACAAGAAGGGGACCAGAGAATAGAAAGCCAAGACCAGTTGACAACAGGCAATGGCTCCCCAGTACCCCCACCAGTACTGGGAAGACCATCCATGTCTTCCCTGAGGGCTGTGAGTGCTGAGTAATGGATTTAAACTTAAAAAGTTAGGGTGACTCCAGGTGGGCTTAAAGTTTTGTCATATCGGTAACTGACATGGTTTTCTGTTTTGCGTTTTCTGTACATGATTTAAAGTTCTGAAAATCATGTTGTCAGTGGTGGACAAGCTGCTTGGGCTCATCATCTCAGTTATAAGAAGCATCAGAGTGGAGCTCTGGTCTCTGGCGATGGTTGCATTGCCTAAAATAAAGATGCTAGGGCCAGCCAAATAGCTCAGCGGATTAAAACACCTGCAAGCAGGCGCAGGGGCCGGGGGTTTGATCCCTGTGACTGCCAAGCTGGCCCCACCCCTGGGGCATGCTGGGACTGCGATGGAGACTGGGTGTGGTGGTACACACCTGTAATCCCAGCTCTTGGGAGACTGAACACAGGTGGATCACTAAGAGTCCTGTAGACCCTTCCCTAAGATAAAAAAAAAAAAGAAAGAAAAAGAAAAACAGATGCTAATATCAGATCATTTCAAATCTATCCACTGCAATTTTTCATCTTTTTGGAAATAATCATACTTGAAAATTTCATGTGACCATAAAATCAATAAGTTTGAGCATGTTTGGAAAAGTATAAGCCACTTACTAGGTGCTACATAGAGCAAAATTGTGCCGTAAACAGCATAATTAATTAGATCACTTAATTATGTATCATCCACACAAAAGTCTTATGTAACAGACACTATAATTTTTTCATTTTATAAATAAAATGTGTGAAACTATTGTGTATGTTTCATAGAAAGCAGTAAAACTTGCTGCGCATTGCGATTTTTCTTTTGAAATGGGCTCTCACTCTTTGTCCAGGCTGGCCTTGAACTCACTATGTAGCCTAGGACTACCTCAAATCACAGACACCCTCCTGCCTCAGCCTCCTGAATGCAGATGTTGGGATGACTGGTGTACCACAACACCAGGCTATAATGCATTTTTGAAATGTTGACTTGGCAAAGCAATAGTCTGCAGCTGTTCAAACACTAGCCCAGCATGTTGCTGCGAAGGTTTTCTATCAGTGTTGTTGTCTCAGTTGCTCTTCTCTCACTGTGGGACAAACACCCCACACCCAAAATGAAGGAAGGAAAGGTTTATTCAGCTCACAGCTACTGGAGGTTTCAGTCCATCCTCAGCTGGCTCCAAGGCAGAGTGGCACAGGGCAGGGAGCATCAGTTCATGGCGGCAGTAAAGACCAAGAGGAGCCAAGAAAAGAGCAGCAGCAGCAATGGCAGCAGGGAGGACGTCTGTCTCTCTTATGTTACATTCAGGCTATCTGCCTCAGACTGGGTGTAACACTCACACCTATAATCCCAGTAGTACTAACACCCATAATCCCAGTGGATCATGAGTTAATCTCAAAGTCTAGAAGTCCGCCCCATGACTTAGATGAGTCTTTGAGGGCCAACTAGACAAAAACCATAACAGCTGTTCAAACCTATAAGTGTTGTCTCTAAGTTATGTGGGAATGCTCAATTAACCTTCTGCATTTGCAGCCAAAAGTCCTTAGTAGCAAAGGAGATGCTTCCCTCGTAAAGAAAATCTGCCTGTGGACAGAAGGTTCTGTCCAACATCAGCATTCCCTTTCTAATGGTCTGCTCTACAGATGTCCTACAGGTCTAGCTAACCCAAAAAAAGCAGAAACCAATTCCTTACACCTCTTAGTATATGCATATTCTGCTAGCTCTGCTTCTCTGATGAAGACCCTTTGGAACAGACAGGAAGCCATATCACCACAGGCAGTTCTTCATTCAGCCATTTGTGCCTCAACTTTCTTTTTATCCTCCTTTAATACATTTAAGAATGAGCAGAAAGGACCTGCCAGATAGCTCAGCAGATTAAAAGTGCCTGCTTAGGCAGACTCAGGGGGTCAGGGGTTCAATCCCCAGCCTGCCATGCCAGCCTCACCCTCGGGGCACACTGAGACAGTGATTGAGACAGGGTGTGGTGGCACATGCCTGCAATCCCAGTGCTTGGGAGGCTGAAAACAGGAGGATCACTACATGTCCAATCTGTGTAGTAAGACCCCATAGATCCTGTATTAAATACATTTTTAAAAAAAGAATGGACAGAAATAATTGATCTTTACGAAGAGAAGCATAACCTCAATCAGCTTAGCCACAAAGCTAGGTCAGTCTAAACAAAGGGAAGCTGTAAGTTCTGAGAGTTACAGAAACATCCTCCTCTTCATCTTCAGAGCAGCAACACACCCCACCGATGCCGCACACTCACCCTCGGTGCCCTAACGCAGGAGGACCTGCCAACATATACTCCACTTTTAATACTAGACAACAGCTCCAATGAGATCAGAGAACCAAAGCATGTGGAGACGCAGACATCTGTTTCATTTCCCTCAAGAGGCCACAGGCATGGACTTTCCTGCCCTTACATGATCATTAGCA
The DNA here is from genome assembly GCF_000260255.1 of Octodon degus. Taxonomy (NCBI): domain Eukaryota; kingdom Metazoa; phylum Chordata; class Mammalia; order Rodentia; family Octodontidae; genus Octodon; species Octodon degus. Next base: position 4,496,388 of record NW_004524697.1, on the reverse strand, counting down.
TTTCTCATCACAGCTGTCACCTAAGAAGCATACCTCGAGAAAGTGAAATGCGGGCCAGAGGGAAAAATCTGTCCTCGCTAAGGAAGTTCTGATTGCCCTTGTCCTTATTTCTTATGCTTTGCTCCAGCTGACTGGCCTTTTCATTTCTGGCTAGAGTGATGGAGTTAAAGCAGCTGCTTGTCAGTCATGTAGGAAAAGCTGAGCATCTGTAACTTTCAAAGGCGTGTGAAGGAAACAGACAGAACCCAAAATTCCTGATCTATTAATGGCCCCACTTATCCATAAGCACACACTCTGCTGAAGTATATCATCAGAACTCCTAATTAAAGTGCTATAAATTATAGCAGAAAATTAAAAGGAGCTATAGAGGAAGGAAGAAATATGTGTATTACTAAAGTGAGAAGGTAATTAAGTTATCATCTTCCCTGTGAGCTAATTCCGGCTATTTGAAAATAAGTCCTAGTAAGAGTGCTAAATGAACTCAAAGCACAAATGAATATTAAACTGACCTACTGCAGAGATTTTCTAATTAGATTACCAAGGTCATTATTGTTACAAGGGAGATTTGAGTCATTCTTAAAAGTATGAAAGATGAGTGTGATGGTGATCTTCTGTGTCAACTTGTTTAGATCACAGTGCCCAGATATTGGTCAACCGTTATCCTAAATGTTTTCTTGATGGTGCTTCTTAGATGATATTAACATTCAAATTAGTAGCTTTTGAGTAAAGCAGAGTACCATTCATAATATGAGTAGACATACAATCAGCTGAAGGTCCTAAAAGAACACAGACTCAGCCTGGACACTACCACTGCCGCCCACCCACCCCAGCAACAGGAAATTCTGCAACAAACTCTATTTTGACTTGAACCGCAAGTATTTCCTGGATCTTCTGACTGGAAGTCTGCTACCTCAGATTTTGAAATGACCAAACCTCCACAATTGGCATGAGCCAATTCCATAAAATACACACACACAAATACACACACAGGCGTGCAAACAAACACATCTTGTTAATTCTGTTTCTCTGGAGTTCCTAGACTAATACAGTGAATAAATTTACTAGACTGGAAATAATCCTATGAATTTCAAAAACATAGAAAATGAGAATTCATCTGCACTCATATGCCAATTATGAGTGCAGCTTTAGCCAGGTTTTCTTAGCTAACAGTGTGACATTTTAGTGTTCAGCTCCCAAAAGGAACTGTTCTTGTGGCATATGCTAATATATATTAGTATGCAAGGATCAGTGGAGTACTTATAGCCGAAAAACACACACCAACCTGAGGACTGTCAAGTTCAAGCAAAGTTTTAGAACTTCTGGGGAATATCCAGAAGTGTGAGTAATCCCCAGAAAGCTAGGGAATCAACAACTCATTAATCTAGCTAATATTTATAAAGCCTTCTTGTCAGAGGGAAGAAACAATGGTGAATAGCCCACAATAATGATGTCAGGAAGCTCAAAATTGGGGAGAGCCAGGGGTACTCAAATAATTATGAAAATGTACAGGCTAATAAGTACTCTTAAAGATGCCCTGTCAACTGAGAGAGCATGACAGAGGCATCTGTAGTAGTTTGAAATAAATCTCGAAGGAAGGATTTCTACCAGCTGGTTAGAAATGACAAGATCCCAGACCTCAGCCCAAGCAGGAGACCCACAGGCAAGTGGCATTCCTGTAAAATTTGAGAAGCTACAGGTTAAGCCAGAAAGAAAACTGCTCACTCTGGATAGAACCTTCTTGTAGGCAGGAATCTGCAAGAAGCAGACAAGTCAGTAATCATTTCTAGGGATCAATTATTATCTCTAATTACCAAATATTTCCAGTTTTCTCCTCAGAGTATTCTTCCCTGACCCTATGAAGTTGGATCTGGCCAAGTAATTTGCCAGATAAAATGTGCTCACCATTGACCTGTATCCATTATTTAGGCAAGAAATGTTTTAAGAACCTTTGTATAGTCTGCCCTTCTTCTCTCCTTCCACCATGGTAATTGGCATTGGATAGGTAGTGATTTCTCAGTCAACAGGGAACCTGAGGCAGAAAATTCAATTTACCTGGAATGAACATGGAGCTCAAAAGAGCCATTATACCAGGCCCCTGAGATGTGGTAGTGATTTGTTCCTGCCTCACTTATATACTGTGTCATCGGTTGATTCATTCAACACGCATTGATGGAGTGCCTGCAACACCCTGAACAGATCTAGGCTTTCGGGGTTCTCTGGTGAAATTAGTGGGATGAGGCCCTACTCTATCTCTTTTTGTCTGGAGAAGAATGAGCAAATGAGAAACTAGGAAAACAACTTCACCAGTAAAAAGTACTCAGAAGATATTGAAATAGAGAAGGGAGACTGGACAAAATATAATAGGGCTCCTTTAGGCAGAGTAATCAGGTCAGCAATGACGTCCCTTATTTTAGGATATCCTGTGTGACATGTCACATGGATCAGATGAATACTTCAGACATTGAACTGTCTGGACAATGGGCCCGCCATGCAGGGAGAGAAAGTACCTTGGCCTTGAGGCAGAATAAGCATGGCACAAAGAAACAAGGGAAACACAGCTCTTGTGAAGCCAGACAGTGAGCATGAAAGAGATGGAGATTAGGCTGTCCACTTATATCGGGTCATTTCCTTGAGTCAGAAATTTTCATAGTTGGTGTGATAGTTCTACCTGTGTGCATGCTTGCTGCTAGACTCTCATCTCAAAGTCATTCTCAGTTTTAGCCTTTTAAGGGTGGGCTTCTAGAGTGCCCACAGTTTAGATTCCCTCTTTTCTACCTGCCTATGTATGAGCTAGCTAATACTTTTCTGAGCTCATTTTTATATTACTAGTACCCTGACAAGTGCAGCAAGTAATCACATAAAACAACACCTAAGTTTCTGTGATACACTACTTCTTAGCATCAGTTGGCAAACTATGGAAATCCTGCAAGGCAAATACTAGCAGCAAACTGATTTTGTGAAACGAAAAACTAAAATGTGTAAGCAAAGAATATACAACAGGGAGTAATGTAGCTCAGAATAGAATAAACTAAAATATTTACTGCTTAGCTCTTGACACATTTGGTTAAGGCTTGTCTTAGAATTACAAGTTTATCTTAGGTTATTTTACCAGATGCTTCGTCTCTGCGTAACATGGATGAGCATCAGTCTAATTTCACCGCTCTCCTCTCATCCACTATCCATGACACAAAGTGACATATTTTTTATTTTTTTTATATAGAAGTATTCTTTGTGCAGGTGGGGCTAGGCTGGGTCATACTTCAGGCATCTGTGGGTCTCACTCTAAAATCAAACTGACAAAAAATCTGTGACAGCACTAGTTTCCCTAATCATCACCGCAGGAAAGAGAAGAACCTGGCAACTCGAGCTTGGAGAGGATACATTTTATTTGCTGAACTGAGACACGTAGTTTTGGCTAACTTCACAGGCTAGCAAAATACATCTTCCTGGAAGGGCAAAAAGCAAGTACTCATTGGTGATTAATGATGCCACTACCCTTAAATTCGGCTCCACAAAGCTAACCTACATTGAAGAGTGAGTTAAAAAAAATTAAACAAATCATTGCACATTGTTTCCTCCATATGCTTCAGTATTAATTTTCCCTAACTTACCCTTTCACATCATAACAATTCATTGGTTTCTTATTTCATTCTTCAAAATTAAGGACTAGGTTCATTTTGGACATTCTACGATATAGCACATGGAACATTGTGGGTTAAACTATTTATTGTAGGAAATACTGAATAAATTTGAAACTTTCTAATTCTACTATAGTAACAACTTTTAATATATTTCCCCAAATATTTGAATTCATATCTTCCCCATGAAATAAAGAATTAAATAGCATCTATACCTTTTCCAGGCTGTGTTAAGACCTCAAACACAAATTTTCAACCTCTGTCCTCTCCCCCACATATTCTGCTTTCATTAACTTTCATTTCAATAATCTAGAATTTTAGAACAATTTTACTCACTTCGGTTTTTTTGTTCTTTTTGTTTTTGTTGGTTTTTTTGTTGTATTTTAGGGAAGGGTCTACAGGGTGTTCAGGGTCTCACTACTAGTTCGGACTCATAATGATTCTCCTATTTACAGCCTCCCAAGTGCTGGGATTATAGGCACACAACACCATGCCCAGTCTCAAAAGCTATCTCAGCGTGTCCCCGGGGATGGGGTGGGCCGGCAAGGCTTGCCTGGGGATCGAACCCCTGGCCCCTGCCCCTGCTTGCAGGCGCCTTAATCCATTGAGCTATTTGGCTATCACATCATTTTATTTTGTAAATCTTTCACTTTTAAAAACTGTTGTAAATATTCTATTAAACTGTTTCTATTGCTTTGCACTGGAATGACTCCAGGAATATCTGTAAGCCTCAGCTACGAAAGGTAGCTCTCGCCCGTCCACAGGTTGTTCCGTCCCAGTTGGGAGCTCCCTGCAGCACGTTTCCCACTTTACTGCAAACAGCCAGTGCCGAGGGAAGCCTTGTGATCCAGTTGCCACCAGCAGCTATATTCCTTTGTCTACTACTGTTGTCACAATCTCAAATTTAATAGCATGAAGCAACATCCATTTATGGTCTCATCCTGGTGTAAATCACAAGTTCAGGCCCAGTAGGCTCTCAGCTTGGAGTTTCACAAACCCCATAAATTTTTTTCTAGAGTTTCTGAGATCAATCCACTTTCATGCCCCTTCCAAGTGCTGGCAGAATTCAACTGCATATGGTTGTGGGAATGGGGACCCTATAGTTTTACAAGCTATCACTAAAGTCTCTCTGAGTTATCAAATCACATATGTCCCTTCACAGGGGGCCACCTTCCTCTAGCTTCAAAGACATCAAAGAAGACTGAGTTTCTCTCACACTCTGAGTCCCTCTTGCCCTCTCCCTCTTCCACGTTTCTTTAGCTGACTCTTCCACTTTAGGGAGCACACGCAATCACACTGGAACTCCTCAGATCTTTCAGGATAATTTGCCCAATTTTAGGTCATCTGTCTAGGGACCCTAATTGGACCAGCAAAATCTTTTCCCAGCTGATACTTATTTGAATCACTAGGCAGCAGAAATCCTGATGGGGGCATAGTACAATGGACTGTTCTGAAACTGCTGTATGGATGTCATTAGCAGAATTCTGCAAATCCTAATCTAACCCAATTTACCACTTTCCACTGTAAGTCATGACCCAGTGTCCTTCTGCTAGTATCTTGGAGGATTTCAGATAGGAAGCACTGTTCTTACTTCTGAGGAAACCCCTCTCTCTTTTATCTGCACTGAATTGTGTGGCAAGAACATTCATCAGCATTTGCCTGCATCAAACCACAGTTGGTTCATTTGAAATGGAAAGTTCTCAAGATTTCTTTATGCTCATTCACTAATGAAGTCTTTTCTTCTTGCCTAGCACATAGGAGAGATCACTTTACTCAGATGAACTTTCCTTCAAAAAAATGGAATTTGAAAAGTTGGAAATGTATATTGTGATATCAGTTCACTAGCTAGAATCCAGGAAAAAATATATGTGTATATGAAAAACACATATTGTTGTTGAGCATTCTTGCCATTGGTGAGTTTCATGTGGTTAATGCGTTCTGCTAGGAACCTGAATCAAGTGAATTGAAAGACTTCTGTTTGTAAAAGTGAATTAAAATTGACAGCTCACAAGTATCAAATGGTTAAATTTAAATGATAAGGGTTATATAAATCTTATATGTTTAGCTAACCCTATAATGAGAAAGACTCACAACACTGAAGTCTCCAGTAGTTTTGAGAGCATTGAAAAGAGAAGCTGCATCACCTCAGCATCCTAATTGGGAGTCCTGGAGAGAGGAGGATCAAGGAGCCAACGTGTATTTAGGCCATGAAGAGGTTTAATTTAAAAGCTGAGAGCTAATTCACAGTCCTTTCATAATTACTATAAGGAGACTTCGGGTGCGCTCTCTCTCTGGCACAGCTGTGGCGTCTAATGAAAAGAGAGTGTTTCTCTGCTGCTTGGCTTATTTTATTCCTAATCAGCAGCAGTACTTCAAGCTAGTTTTGCAATCTATTGGCCTCTGTCAGCCATAAAAGCCTATTTTCTCCCTTTTGATATTAGTATAGCTCCCTATCTAGAGTAACCAAAAAACAAAGTTCCCACTCCAAGACTACATTCTTCTTCATATGTGGCCCCACTTCAAGGGTTCATCACATGATCAAAAAGAAGTAAAAATAAAAGTGGGAAGTGGAGCAGCTGGGTTTCCAACAGGAGATTCTGCAAACAAGAATGCTATACTGAGGAGATGCAGGGCAGCTCAGAAAACTCAAGCTCAGCTAACGTGGGACTCTTACGAAGCTTTCTCAAGTTTTCTTTAACCCAGGAAGTGGTGACATAAAGTTGTAGAACATTTTGAGGAAACTGTTTTTATTGTATAAGTTTAATTTTTGTAATATGAATGTTAGAACATCAAAAGGATTTATAGTACTAAGTTCTTTTGTGTAATACAAAAACCGTGGTTGGACATCTCCCATAATGAAAACCAAAATGTTTTAAATTTAATAATTTTCATCATATATGCTACATCTGGAGCACTAATTACATTCTTAGTTTAATCTTTATTCTTGAACTGTCTGGTTGTATTACTATAAATGAATAAAGTGTTCAACAACTCTAAAACATATACTGAGAAAATGTATCCTAGTTTTGTTACAAGAATAATAAATATATGTCTATTATGTCTACTATGCCTGGCACAGCTGAAAGAAAAAATTAATTCTTATTCTAGAAATAAGGTTTTTTTTGTTGTTGTTGTTTTTGTTTTTTTGTTTTTGTTTTTGTTTTTTTCTCTGAATGCCCTCAGGGGTGGTTTGGCTGGCTGGAGTGTTGTGAGGATCGAACTACAGCAGCCTGAGGCTGACAGCTTTGTGGAAGCAGCCACTTAAACAACTGAGCTAAGGCCAGGCCCCCCAATGGAATAAGGTTTTTTTTTTTTTCTTATTCTAATAATACACTTATTTTCTTCAGTCTGAAAATAACCATGAGAGTAACTAGTAGGATTGATTTCGATGACAAAGAAGGCACAAAAATTCTTACACAAATTCATGTTTTGCTTTTAGTATTTGGGGACACTGGGAGAATACTAACTTGATGTAGGCTGTAGCTTGGGTTAATTTAATAGCATTAGAGTTTCTATGTCATATGTGTATTCATCTCACGAGTATTACTTAAGACTCACCTGCGTAAGAATAGTTTATCATTCCCTTATTTGCTAAAGATACGCATTTGGCTATAAGCATGCATTCCTAAATAAGGAAACAAAGAGTTCATTAGGGTAGGGGATCCCCAATACCCAGGAACATAGATACTGCCACTGGGGAGGCAGAATAGAATAGTCAAAGGAAGAAAAGTGCCACCTACTGCTTTTGTTTGTCTTCCATTTCAGTGCTATTTATTTTTGTTATGACCAGGTTAAGTTGTTATACAATTATGGAATGTTGGAACTTCAAAGAATTTAATATGCTGTCCTTTCTATACATTATCATTGCATAGAATTTAAATATCAAACTTAAAATCCCAACAGGCAACATGTTTGACCCAAGGTCATACAGATAATAGTTAGTATATACCGCAATCGCTTTTTTCAGTTTACTGAGTTTTCATCATGTGCAAGACTCCTGTTATGTATTGAATAACAACAAATAGGGATGAGAATAATTGTGGTTTAAAGGTCTGCTTCTACAAATCTGATGTCTTAATATGTGGTGCTTTCCGTCATGTATGACTCATTGAGTCTTATGTCTTTAGGAAGTGGAGCATCCTCAAATTGAATCCCCTATGGCAGTCAAAGCTTAAAATCTCAGTTAGATCCTTAGTTGTGAAAAGGGGAAAGAAAATGAACAAATTTTATATGTTGCCTGAAGTAATGCTTTTAAACAAGAAAGTATATATGATAGCTTGTGACCCAGAAAAAAAGTACAATTTGCTTAGCCCATGAGGCTCATTTTAAGCTAAAATTATGTCATGGTCTGATGCTTTTAAATTAAACTTTTACTAGTTAGCCATGTAAAGTATTTGATTTTGGAAAAGACTTTATAATCAGGTAATTAACAAAAATGGCAAGGACATTTATAAAATGTGGAAAAAAGACTAAAAGGAACACAGCCAATTTTAATCCCTTTCTAATTGGTAGACTTTGTCCAAGATTTACTTGAAATTGCATAATTTTCTCTTTGAGAGAGAGAGAGATAAAAAGTAGCTTCTCTTGCTTCACCTATAGGAAAAAAATTCATGAAGCAACCCAAAATGGTTACAGCAATAAATACTCATTGATCTAAGGATATGTGGTTCTGCACTCTTTCATTCATAGAGCTAATGGGTACCACTTTCAGGGGTATCTGCCAAGGAGACGGGTATCTGCCTTCTCCACATAACCGTGTCCTGTATTTTGGGCTTGGATAAGCTAAGCAAGTCATTTCCTCCTCGGTTTTGCTTCCTCATATGAAACATAAAGCATGCCCTTAAAAATAGATATATCTCCCATGTAAAGCATAGACAGATGATAGATGGATAGATGGATAAATGATAGATAGATAGATAGATAGATAGACAGATAGGCATACTATCATAGCACAAACTACTCTCCATATTACTCATACAACTGAAGGCACTCTTTAAACTGAAACAGACAGGATGAGGTGACTCCATAACCGATTTCACACATTCACACTCATTTCTTGCGCACACCTTCAGCCACTCTCGGATTTCTCCTGAGGGATTTCTACCTGAGTAACTGCTGAAAGTTTAGTCACAATGATCCTGCTGCAGCAATAGACTCTGAAATATGGCCATCACTTAGTATAGCATAACCGAATTTGGGGGCTCTCAAATGTTTTTCAGCTTGAGGCATGACTGACTAAGCCAAATACAATGATCTAGATTTTACAGCCAATCCTCCTCTTGTTCTTCTACCTTAGAGTTCAGCTGAAGACCCAAACAGCTGAACATAATCTGTGCAGGCTTTGGTTAGGCTTACAGGATCAACATGCTATTTTCTTACTGGTAATCATCTGCTCTTGCTAATTAAGTGCTCTACCACTGAAAAATGCTGAAACCACTTAATTTTTCTCACAAATAACTAAAAAACTTCCAATTTACTCCTACAAGAAACTGAGTGGTTATCAAGAGAAAATTTTCTATATTCATGTTTAATGACTAGTTCAATGAGTGTTAATTACTCTTTATGTATTAAAGAATTACTTTGGGTGAAGTGTAAAATATTTTAAAATGTGAAGATTTGTGATCATATTGACCTCTGACTCAATTCAGCACTACTTGATTTTTAATAGCATTCATTATGTTCCCTGCCATTTCTTTGGAAGATATTTTAATCTTGAAGAAAGGGAAAAGGGAAGCAATTCCAATTCAATGTGATAGCTCTTCATTGTGCCTGTGCGATGTGTCACAAATGTGACAGCAAGCTTAGTTTTGTGGAACAGCGGGTCGTAGGTCATGGTACAGTTCTTAAGGATTTGGGAGTCTAGTAATGGATACAGTTATGTTCAGAAACCATTTGTCCAGGCAGAGTAAAGTGTGAAATAGAGGTAGGTTTAAACAATTGCAGAGTAAACAGGAGAATCACTGAGTCCGATGGAGTAGTGAGACCCTGAACACCCTGTAGGCCCTTCCCTAAAAAGACAGGGGAAAAAAATGCAGAGAAACAAAAGAGGGAAGGAGTGGTTCTAACTAATAGAAAAAGGAGACTTTTTTTCAAAAAGGAGAAAATTAATAGGGTTTTTATAAGTGGGGAAAAAATTTCCAAAGTAGAGCATGAAAATTCTGAGTGAAGGAACAGCTGGAACAAATGTGCTGAGCAGAGTGCTGAGCCGTTTGGGAAACTGCAATAGGATGAGTACACAGAAAGGGGAGAGAGGTGCCATCAAGCAATTTCCTATTAAGTTTTGTCGCTAATGCAAGCATGCATTTTTGTTTGTTTAGTGCAACTAATCTCACATATAAACATTTTGAATCTCATAATGCCAGGCCCTCGGGCAGAGTGTCTATACGTGGCTTGCCTCCATCTGAGACCCCAAAGGCAACTTGTTAACAGCTATAATCAGTTTGTTTTCTAGGATAGTCATAGCTCTAGGGATGGAAGATCTAGAATAAAATATAGTGAAAAGAGGCAGACATTTCCTTTCTAAGAAAAATAACCTTTTCCCCACTTTGTTTAGCCCTTTCTTTTAAAAAATACTCTTTCATAATTATCATTGTATTCTATCATATTATTTCGTAGACTTTAGAAGCAGTGGTGGGCACAGTTGTCCTCAACCTTTTCTTGATCCTCTTCAGTTTGATTGTGAACCCTCCACAGGGTCTTCTAATCTTGCTTGTAAATCTGTGATTTCACATCTCTGTAAATCAACTGAGTTAATATCTGAAAGGGGTCTCTGATTCTGGATTGGATGAAAATGAATTCTTTCATGGGTAATCACATGGCCTAAAATGGGTCCACAATTATGGACACCAGAGGAGCAGAGGACAAGTCTCACAGGTCTTGCAGATCCAACTGGTTCCTTCGCAGCTAGTCAGTTCCTTCACTGTAACATGAAAATAGCACGAGCAACGTGAATAAACCTGACTGTGTCTCAGCCTCCAGCTATGGACACTGGAGTGTGTGTTTCTAGAGTGTCTGCATGTCATGTAACAGTATTCATCATTTGTTCTGTGTCAACTGTTTAAAATTGTAAAACCCTGCTAACTGTGTGGCATATTGGGACAAGATTTGGTCCACAGGCTACACTTCCCCAATCCCAGCAATAAAATATGATCAGAATGAAAATACTGTAATACTGCTTCTAAAGCATATTCCTATTTGCCATGATTCCTGGCTACAATTATCCTTCTACCCACATATTACTGCTGATTGCTCCATCTCTATTACTTGACCTTTTAATTAGCATCTTCATCACCTACTATGCAGAGTTGGTATAAATTGCTTATTTAATCCTGCAGCGAGTCTTTGTCACATAGCTAAGAATAACACTGAGAGCTTAAGAATTATCTGAAGATGATGTAATTTTTAAATGACAGGAGTCAGATTGAAACTTATTTGAGTATTGTACCGGCTATCTTTACAACATTATGGTTGCCAATTCTCTTGAATTAATTTCATTTTCCCAGATACTTCCTGACACATAGCTGCCAATGATTACATTTTTGTTTTTGTTTTCACCTCTCACAAACATCATTGGAGTTGAATTTTGTTAATTCTTATGTAATTCTATTTTTCCATCATAACTATTTACTGACTTCCTAAACATCATCATATGTAAAATAAAAAGAAATAATTTGATTAATCATAAAATTAACACTAATAAAAGTGGATTCACAACAATAATAATATTGCAATTATTTTTAATTGCAAATATTTTTAAGCCAGGCTCAGGAATGAGTTTCAAATGTGAAATCTCTTTTAATCGTCAAAAGATTTTAATCTGCAAAATGTTAATAGTATTAACATTTGATAAAAGAAAAAACTGAATCAAAGACACACTAAATAATTTCCCTAAAGTTTCACAACTTGCAAGTGATGGAATCAGAATTTGAAGTCAGGTAATCTGATTGCCATTTTTAACTATTAAAATATTATTATATCTTATTAATATCAAAAGATAATAAAAACTATGATGAAAGAAGGAAGAAAGGGGAAAAGAAGAAAAGATACAGGGGGGAAGCAAGATTAAAAGTTGAGTTCAACAGAAAAATCACTGGAAGTTAAGAGATCTGAATCATAGGACTGATTCTGTTTTGAAACAGCTGTACATATACAAGTCATTGGAGCTTCCTCAACCTTCTCTATGTTTCTCTTATGCTAGTTGTGATGATCAATCTAGGTTATCCACTTGGTTGAATGAGAAAAATCTAAATAATTAGTAAAGCACACTTCTGGGTGTGGCTATGCGGATGTTCTCAAAGACAAGTGACCCGCGGAACGGCACGCTGACAAGGGAGACCCATCCTGAATGTAGGTGGCACTACTCGGTATGGTGAGGCCCAGCTGGAACAAAGCAGCAGGAGGCTGCCCGTTGCCACGGGCTGGACTCCTTGCCTCCGTCTCTGCTCCCTGCCTTTGCTCTGCAGAGCTCCTTTGCCCGCCATGGCCTTCCACCCTGGGGACTCTGTCTTGCCCGGTCCCAAAAGCTATGAATCCAGCCATCCCAGCTGAAGCCATGAACCAAAATAAACCTTTCTTTAAATTCTCTTTCTCAGGTATTTCTTCTCAGTGATAAAAAGCAAACACATCTATCAACTACGCCTTTGAACGCAGATGGTTTCGATGATATCATCTAGTCCCATAACTCTACGACCCTATTTATAAAAAGCCTTCTCCCTTTCTTCACCTCTTTACTGGCAGACAAACCCTCTGAGAACTCTAACTTTTTATGTAAGCCCTCTTTGATAAGGTAAAATCTGTCCCATTTAAGTAAAATCAAAGACTGTCAAAACAGATATTTTATGTCTAAAGTGGATTGAAATGCATGGTTCCCTGTAGAATGCAAAAGTTTCAAAACAGTAATCAGTTGAGACAAGGATTTTTTGAGACGAGAAGGTGCATTTCTTTGCGGAATGATAATCAGCTGTGGCTAGCCTTTTTCACAGGAGTCAAAAGAGAATTAACCCAGGCGTGTCGGCACACAGAAAGAGTCTGTGTCACTGACAGGACCTCTCGCCCCACTTCTGTCACAGCGGCATCTCTCTGCTGATTACCGAGACCCTCGGGTGCCCTCTGTCCAGGTTCTAAATAGAGATTTCCCTTCGGCTCGTGAAGGGCAACGCGAGTAACCAAGCAGAAGCAATCAATTGCTGATGCCTAATAAATAATGAAACCTTACTTGGTGGGGTTTTTTTTTTTTTCCTGCTTTTTAAGAGCGTAAACAGTGTTCTTAAATAATCTGAGATGTTTTCAGAGTCTTTTGAAAAATCATATTTTGTTGATTTAGTGGATGGGGGAAAAAACCTCTAGTGACATATTTCGTGTTCTTTTAATCAAAATGGATTAAAAAGAAATACCAAAGTGTATGAAAAACCAGTATCTTCAAACAATGTTTAGTACATACAATATAACGACATAGATGTGTTTATATCAAAGTATCTATATCTATGAGGTAAGTTTTAAACAATGTCTAGTAAGTAATGAATTGTAACTTACTACAGTAAAATTAGTATCTGATGTCAATATAATAATTTGCTTATAAAACATTTTCATAAATATAATTGTATTCTTCTGAACAGTGTGTTATAATTAAGTTACATAATGTCTCTGCAAAATTATACAGTTAGAGTTATTATACTATATCTGAGAAGAGCCCACTTCAGAGTATTAAATAATTATTATTAGGATATGTAATTTTGAAGCTTCAGGACAAGGAATTAAATGAAAGCATTACAGTGACATTCTTAGCATTCCCTTCCTCGGGCCACAATTGCCTTAAAGGAAAAATATTTTGGAACATCCAGCCATTTCAGATTAACTACACCAAATTTACCTCCAGATAAATCTAGTCCCAAGAGACTAGCCCCTGTGATCTGTCCGTTTTCACATATTCCTGTAGTTCTAGATGAGAACATTTTTCCCTGTTCACTTTCCAGAGAGAATAGGTGAAACAAATCATTCAATTTCATAAAATAAAATTAAAACACTCAGTATGAACAAGATAAAGTTGATGTGGAAAGGAAAATTAAGGACAAATGAAAAAAAAACCTGATTTTATGGAATTCAGTGAAATATAGAGGTCAAAGCCAGACAAGAAAGAACCTGGATACAGATAGAGCAACTTGGCGATGGATAATATGTACAGAAATGACTGACGTTTACCGTTTCATTATTTAAAATAATAAAAATGTCTAGTTCTCATGTAAAGTCTTTTAAATGCAACTTGTAAGAATTCTAACATTAACCTGCCTTAAGAAGATGGAGATACAGTAGACTTTTTTTTTCAGGGTGACAAATCTATAATAGCAAGTGCTATCGGGCCAGCCAAAAAGCTCAGTGGACTAAAGTGCAGGACCAGGGTTTGACCCCCGGCGTGCCTTGCCGGCCCCACTCCCAGGGCACACTGAGGTGGTGACTGAGGCTGGGCATGATTATGTCCACCTGTAATCCCAGCACTTGGAAGGCTGAAAACGGGAGGATCACTATGAGTCAGATCCGTGTAGTGAGACTCTGTAGTCCTTATACTAAAAAGCATTTTAAAAAATAAAGTGCTACCATAAACAATGTCAATAAACTTTAGCCTGAATCAAAGTAAAACAACATAGGACAGTAAAATCAAAGAGAAAATAAAAAATAATGGCGTGTCTATAGCAGGAACTTTGGGAAATTTGGATGAAGATTTTCAGATAAAATACAGAACATTCAGTTATAGTTTTTTTCAGATAAATAATAAATAGTTTTTAGAATAAGCTGTCAACATATTTTAGTATATTCACTTACTAAATCTCACAATCTATGTTATGCCAAAGTAGCCAGCAGATCTTAGCAGAAACCAGTGATGCCAACCTATGCAGTGAACAGTACTTTCTCCCCACTTGGAAATGTGTAGTTCAATCCATTATTAATGGTTTTATGAATATGACTTTTAATGTAATTTTAACCTGGCCATTTTGATCAATTTTTTCAAATAGCTTTTTAACTTTGGTGTTGCTATTACCTGAATGTGATTCATCCCCCAGGGGATCCTACACTAGAATATTGCTCCTGCTGTAGAGGTGTTAAAGGGTTGAAGACTTTGTGAGGTAAGACTAGTGAAGGTCCTTGGGCCCAGGGAGAGGTGGAGATGCCCTTCATAGCACTACCATATTTTGCCTGGGTCCTCACTTCTCAGCCTCCTTTCCTGGCTCTCTGTTTCTTATTTCCGCACATGTGTTCCCACCAAAATTCCATTTGCTAAGAGATGGCACAGCCAGATAGGTATCACCAGCATTACTGTTACACTGCTTGGAACTTTCAGCCTCAAAAATTGCAGACCATTTTTCTTTAGAAGTACACAGCCTTAGGTATTTCAGTATAGCAACAGAAAATGAATTCATAAAAATATTTTGCCTGATCACTCTCCAGGAACTATGAGAAGGAAATAAGTAGAAAAGAAAAACCAAATGCATATTATTCCCATGTACAAAATAGAATATAGAGGGCTTACCTTCACTAGACTGACTTTAATCCTCACAACACAATTTTGTGGTAGGTATTTTCAATCATGCTACAGATGAGGGAAAAGAGATTCAGAAAGAAATATTATTTCTCAAAGTGCAAAACATGGAAATGAACCAACTTTATATGTTAACTTCCTTCATTATCTCAACTTCTACAAGAACTTTTGGGATATGTTGAACATTCTGACCAAACACAGAATCCTAATCCATATGGAATCCCTTTAGAGTCAAAGAAACAGGCCAGCAAATGTCAGACAGTGGGGTCAGCCCTAAAGTCAAAGGGATCCTTTAGCCAATAGGATCACTGGAAAACCTGTGGCCCTAGAATACAGTTCCAGGTAAAGCAGAGCCTCAGTTTTACAAAGGTGGGACAGACATCATCTCACTTTTATGCTTGTGCTTTACTTCATCATGAAAAATGACTCATCATGACACTCAGTCATTATTAAATGCTTTCGTCATTGTAAATATTTCTGCCCAATGTACTATTTTTATTTTAAAATCCATGTGCCAGTGTGTAAAATATTTTTTAATCTCTTTTAACTTAAAACATTTTCTATCTTGACCCTTGAAGAAGGATTTACATTTATTGTTGTTTGAAATCCATGAAAAGCAATCCTATAGCTTTAGTAGAAATGGTACAGATCTTATTATCTGTGAATTGGTCATAACAATACAGTAAATAACTAGCCTGAAATGACACCACCGCCTGAAATGGAAAGGCAGAATGGCCACAGTTCAGTTTTGTTTACTTGCAATCCAGTAACCCGCTGAGCCAGTGACATGTAAATTGAACACAATAAGTGCGACTATGGTCACAATTTAGTAGATTGGTTTTTTTCACAAAATAATATCCATAAGCTGAGATAATTATTTTTATTCTAAAAGAAATACATGGAAAGCAAGGTTAGCTTTTTCTCATTAGTAATTTAAAAGATAAGATTGATACAGAGGCTTCTCGTGTCCTAGAAAGGACAGCTCATTCGAATAATTGCCCACTCACATATCTGACAGAAATAGAAATCATGCAGCCTGGTCCCGTGCTCTGCAAATCCAGCTCGTCCAACTTGAGATGAATCTAAAAAGGATTGCTGTCCATTCTTTGCTAAAATTGCTAGGAATGAAAACACATCTACATAGTTAGCATTTCCGTAGTTTAGTTAGCATTTCAGTAGTTTAACACCACTGGCAATGAGACCATAATGTTCTAATTTAAGATTTTCTGTATATAATAAGCAAACAATTGGTCACCTGCATTGCATAAATCATGAGAGATTATGAAAGACAACGAGTTTTAAGTTTGAGGTACTAGTGTATCTAGTTGATTCATTCATTCATTTATACTTGCATCTACTTACATATTCTCCTATTCAATTGACATGTATTTAACAGCTGTCATATACAGGCCTAAAATTAGGTACTGGGGAACATAAGCAACTGTAAAGTAATTTTTACTCCCAAGGATGTGCAAATTTGGTCATATGAGTTTAAGAAGAAAAAAAGTCCATGAAATATTAACTAATAATGTAGTCAGTTAGCTGATGCAAAATGTAAATGTTTAAGTCTAAGTAAGTAAAGCATAGTTCACATGCCACTCACACGTTTCCTCATGCTTCCTTTACCATAGGAAATGCTCTTATGCTTCAACTGGTATATTCTCAATCCTGCCCATTTTCCTAATTTACCATTAACAGACCACATCCTCTATGCAAACGTTAGAAGGGCCTTTATTCCGAGAGGAAATTATCCGATCCTATGACATCTGTTCATTAAAGTGGTTGTGATTCATGCAACTACTCTGTCTTTCTGACAATATTTTAAGTTGCTATTGCATCTAACATATTGCCTTGTATATATTCAGTGCTGCACTGCTTCAGTTCTCTAAATTTTCAGGCATCCAGAGGAAAATACTATGGGAATATTAGATGCCATTTAATACAAACAATCAGAAAAAAAGGGGAGAAATGAGGACAGAATGGAAACAAAAAATTGCAACAAGAATAATATCAATATAAGTCCTTGTAACCTGGATAGCGAAACCCTCCAGGAAGCCATTCAGGAAGTCTCGTTCATTAGCTTAAGCTTGAACACACCCCTGCGTTTGCCCACCCCTTCTCGCTGGGCATCTCAACTCAATTATAAGTGTCTTAACTGACAAAATTACAAACTGAGCCAATAGAGCGCTCAGGATAGATCTGTGGAAATTTAGTTCATTTCAGCCTCTTTATTCGTTCATCTGTTCACTCATGCTTACAGTGATATCTATTTCTGTGATGTCCAAAGAGACAGCAAAATGACTAAGCAGGAACTAATTACTGGTACAGCCAAGACAGAGATTCTCAGCTGCTTTTTGTAAAATGTTTCACTCTCCTGACAAAGGAATGAATAGTTTTTCTTTTAATTTGCTTTATGTTCTTTTCTTTCACTGTGCAATGTGAATTTTTATTTTTTCACTTATTTTTCTATAATTTTCTCATTTATGTATCCTCCACCTAGTGCCATTTAATTTTTCAAAAGAGCTTAATTGTTAAATTTCCATTTAAATAAAAAGTAATAATTTCTATAACTTAACTAGGCAACTTAAAAAAAAATACCCACCTTCTTTCATATCATGCTAGAGTAGAGAAAGGATTGCTATTTCAGGCATTACATTTGCTCTCCCCCACCTCCTGGCCAGGTGGAGGTGCGGGCCGTCAACACATCATCTGTCCCCCCTGAGCACCCAGATGCTCTCGGCCATCTGCCAGAGTAGATGTTAAACAATATCCTTGCTTAGGTCTTACCAAAGAGGCTACTTGAGAGTAATCTAATTTAAAGTCTATGTTAGACACTTGGTTACATCATCAAAATAATTAAGCCACTATATTTAAAACCTATATTTGAAGTCTGAGGGGGATAATTTTCCATGATCAAATCCATCCCTCTCACATAGGGAACCCAGAGGAATTCATCACGCCTAGCATACAGCCCAGTGCACCACGCCACCATCCTCTGCAGCTCACCATCTGCCTTCTCTTCGGTTAAGACAGATGGGCCATCCAGGATGTCATCCTCTGATGTGGTCCTGCAGCATCAGCAACACTGAGCAGAAACTCCGGGTCCCCCATTGCCTAAGAACCTTTATTCACAAGGTCCCTGGCAATTCTGATGATGCACAGTAAAATGTGGGAAGTTGGCTTTGGTCCCCAGGGTTTTGTTTTGCTTTTTTTTTTTTTTCTCCAAGGGAATCTTATAACTTAATTGTTAGAAAGGGGAAAAAAAAGTTTTAACTATTTTAATAAAGCAGAAAGTGTTATAAGCACTTTTTACAGAAAAAACTTGAGAAGACTAAAGCAAACATTTTAGGGGAAAAAATTTATTTCCTTTTTACCTTAATTAAAACCCTGTAGGCTGGGCATGCTGGACATCAGGAGCCTGAGACAGGCGGATCGCTCCAAGAGGCCAGGTTGGGCTACAAAGTGAGTGAAAGACGAGCCTGAACTACACAGTGAAACCATCTCAAAGAAAAACAAAAACCAAAAAAAGTGTACATTGAAGTATTCAGTGAATAAATCATATTTATGCCTAATATAGAACTAAGGCACACTGCTTTGCGCTGTTCTTTGAGGTCCTATGGCCCTCCAGAAATGACTTTTTTCCCTTCTAAGTATTTCATATATGCACTATAAAGGCTCTTATCATCATGGATGATTTATTTCGGCATCTATGTCTCTAGTTCAGATAAAATCCTTTTGTGTTTTGTTTCATATTCGGTCTTAACCGTATAACAAAGCATAGCATAAGAATTCCTTCCAAGAACTTCACACAGTGACATCACGCTGTGGTGTAGCTGGCTTCTGTAGTACAGGTAACATTGTGAGCCTCACTTTGCAGGTAAGGAAGCAGGTCTTTATGAAGTCAGGACCAATCTGAGGTCTCAGAGCCAACGAGTAGGAAGCCAACCCCGTCCTATAACCAGTTTTGTTTTCAACTTATTACATCAATGGAATTTTTCCTACCAAGTCAAATAAAATCTACTACAACAGAATTATAAAAGGCCTACATTCTACATTGTTGCTTTTATTCAAAAACAATAATAATCTCCAGATATATTTTAGCAAAATTTCCAATATGCTCAGTATCTGATCAAAACACGCCAGCGTCTGCATGTGAAGGCAGTGAACAGAGCTGGCCCCACTAAGAATTCCTGGATGCTCCTGAATTTTTTTTTTCTTTCATGATCCCTCCAATTTATTCACTTTAAATTGGCTAAGATAATTTTTGCACTACATTTGGGAAAAGGGAGTTTAGCACTTGGCAGATTGCAGAGAATTTCAGTTTCCATTTTCTTCTTTGGGCTGAGTAAAAGCCCTTGAGGAAAACAATAAAGTGTGGGACAGTCTGAGGAACATAAATATTCAATTCATGGCTTCTTCTCTGAAGGCATAAAATGGGAAATTTTACAGCCACAAATAAGCTCTAGCTTTACTTAGAGAAACTGGATGTGTGGCTTGTCTTAACTATTTCTTTTAAAATCATTTTGATATTTGATATTTAGAGTAAATACCAAACGTGTCTCTAGGAATAGAAAACATTTAAATTCTGCTTTCTAGATATCTTCTTTTATTCATTTGGCTTTAAAGATTCCTTAGAAATTCCACAATGTGATTAATAATTAATATGACAGCTGTATTCTACCAAAGGGGAAGACCCCATAGATAATGCACATGGCAAACTATCTCAGGAATAACTAATATGTTTAGCTTCACGGTAAATTATTAACAACTTGGTACCACATGTGACTCTGTTATCTTGCTCAAGTCTGAAATGTCTCTGTTTTTATAAATATGCCAATAGGTTTATTTACATAATCTAAGGAGAAAAACCCAAAACTATAGAA
The DNA here is from genome assembly GCF_000260255.1 of Octodon degus. Taxonomy (NCBI): domain Eukaryota; kingdom Metazoa; phylum Chordata; class Mammalia; order Rodentia; family Octodontidae; genus Octodon; species Octodon degus. Next base: position 4,476,337 of record NW_004524697.1, on the reverse strand, counting down.
GTCAAGTGGGGGTATTAAAAAATAATTGACTTTTAACATCTTCCATGATAAGGAAAATAAATATATCTTGAACTTCGATATTACAGTTCTTGGACTTAGGAAGGCTGATTTACTGAACACTTAATTACGCTGGCTAAAAGCTAAATGCTTTCACAGGTGTTATCCTCACCCAGCCTTGAGGGTTGGATCTTATTTCACTCTACCTGAGCAAGGTCATGGGTGAAGCTAGCGGTGAAGTTGTTGAAAAAGCTGCTTGATTCCTTATAAGGAGAGGAAGAAATCCCTCCTATTTATATGACTTGGGATATTGCTAAAGAGCTGGAAGTTCGCCTCCTCAAAAACCCCAGAAATCACCCTTTTAAAGATGTTCTACCAAAATGTTCATAGAGATTTTGATGGTTACTCTTGATTTTCAGTTTATTGAATTGAAAGATAGCTAGAAAATTAGTAAAACACACATCTGGGCATGTCTGAGTGGGCCATAGACATGGAACCTTGGAGAAGGTCAGGCCCCACCCTATCTGGCTCTTACCCTCTTTCCTCAACCAGGCCTGTCTGGGTGCTATTCCTTCCTGGAAACAGGCAGACCACGGAGTAAGTCCTCTGAAACTATGAAACAAAATACAACTTTGTTCCTCCAGACCATGTGTATTAGGGATGTTGTCCCACAAACAGAAAGCTGACCAATAGAGAGATCACATCTAATTCTTCAGTAGACCTCCCATGCTAAGTGAAAATGTACTTCTGTTGAAAGGGTTCTTTATTCCTTAGATCTGTACCTCAACTCACTGGTACTACTGCCCCACAACTGCATGTGGGGAACTCCCTTGCACAGTTTTTTGGTAAAGAGCTCTTCCTAGTGAATAAGTGACACAATTCGTGGGTCAAGGTGATGAACTTCCCTCTTAGAATTGTAAAAACCTATCAGGAAAATCCCTCCACTCTCGTGGGCTGGTACCACTCTTAGAAATATTTGCCATCACGACTCTAAGTGTTCTGGCTGATCTTTATTGAAAACAGCAAAATCTATGTGTAGCAAAAAAGGGTTATTTTTAAAACCTAGATAATCGGACACAAGCGTGTCATGAAAAATGCTATTTTAATAGTACACAGCCTCTCTAATAACACTGTGGCACTTCACACTGCTCACAGATCAGTACCCAAGATGCTGGACCTGGATGTCCGAAGGGCCACCCAAGCTCATTTTGCAAAGCCAGTGCCTCTGTCACCAAGCTTGCCAAGAACCCCAGCTCACTGCCCAGGGTAACATCTTCCTTCTCCACACCCAGCAGGTGCATTTGCTGGAAGACTTTTAACCGCACACACCAGAGTGGTGAGGAACAAGGAGAAGGCAGGGTGAGGCCTCCTACCTCCATAACACAGAGATCCAAATGGAAGAGCATTTAGAAGGATGCCTAGCAGGACAGCCTAAACCATCAAGCTCATTCCAGCAGATGCAGCTTACAGAATAAAGCTGGCAATAACTGGACGAACGATGAAAGCTCTCTAATTATCGAAAACATGAATTCAAGTGTGGCCAGTGTAAATCTTTCCCTCTAATCACTTGTCTGTTTTGTAACTATACATTTGGGGGTTTTCTTTGTTTCTTTCATTTTATTAGAAACAAAACTAGTGAGACAATTAGTTGTAGTACAATTAATTACTTAAAGAGGAGACCAAAATCTTCTTCAGCCCCGATAGTGACTTTCTCTCTTCACATTAATTTGTTTCACATCTCAAATCTTTCAATTTCTTGCATTTCTACTGTACTTTATCAAATATCTTCCAGTTTTGGAATTTTTTGCTTATTGAGAGATTCTTGCATTTGTAACCAATTCTATTAAATGTTACTACACATTAAATGTTGCTAAACTATTATGTATCCTTAAATAGGCACAATTATTGCCATCAAACTACAGATTCATGGGCCCGGGGAGATGGCTCAGTGGAATAAGCGCTTCCCTGGCAAGCACAAGGACCTGAGTTCAATCCCTGGTTCTGAAAAAAAAAAACCTACAGATTCATTTTAGTCTCTTGATCTCTTGGTATAGATTAACAAATCATTTTACATAAACTCTATACTGATTCATTCTCATATTATACTGATAAATGTGAGAGGCATGCCCACTGTATAGTATACATTTGGAATTAGATACATTTATTTTAAAATTATTTTTCAATGTTATATGTGAAAATCCTATGTAATTGCTAAAATTTGAATTCAGTTTGTTATGTTAGGTTGTGCTGCCTTTTAGGGGTTTTTTGTTGTTGTTGTTGTTGGTGGTGGTGTGTGTGTGTGTGTGTGTGTGTGTGTGTGTGTGTGTGTAGGGTCGCACTACATAGCTTGAACTCATATGAACCTCCTGCTTTCAGCCTCCCCAGTGCTGGGATTACAGGCACGTGCCACCGTGTCTGGACTCCTTTGCCAGCTCAGCGAGCCAGGGTGCAGGGCCAGCATGGCATGCGGTATCAGGGATTGAATCCAGTCCCTGTGCTTGCAGGCACTTAGTATGCTGAGCTATCTTGCCAGCTCTGGATTGTGTTATTTTTTAAAAACTGCAATAATAGCTATGCTTTTATGGGTTACCTATTTATGCCCTTTTGTAGTTTTTATGGGACTAGAAATCCTAAGAAACTCACTCCTATACTATTATAAATATATAAAAGAAATCAGAACATCAGTTTTAGATAATGAGAAAATTGCAGTACTCTCAAAAAGTTATCCAATGGAAGATAGGATTGTCTGCAACATGGCCTAAAATTTCCATAACTGGAGTCTCTCAGAAAGCCCTGCTGCCTCCTACAATTCAGGTTTAGTCAGGCTCACCTTTGGTCTGTGAGTGGTCATGGGGATGACAGGGAATAATGTGTCTCCTATCAAGGACACCAAGCAGTCATTCTGTGTGCAGTGAGGGCAGCAGAAGACTGAATAAGCCCCACTTGTAGTACATGAGATTAAGCCTAGAAATACTGATGCATACAGAACAGTGAGAATGGGACGAGTTGGTTCATGGACACTCTAGCGGCATATCGTTCTTCTTCTTTTTTTAAATTTTTTATTCTTTAGTACTAGGAATAAAACTCCAAACCTTATGCCTGCCAGGTAGGTGCTGTGCTGCTGGGCAAAATTCCCAGCCCAGAATCTTTCTTGATAATTAAAACTAGGACACATGGAACAAAGAGAGCACATAACCTCAAATCCAATTCAGAGTACTAGTTATGCTTTAGCCTTATCTACTTAATCTTCAGTGCACATAGAGTTTAGTTTGGTTATTATTGTTAGCAATTTTAAAATTGTCTTACCTGTTGTGATTTAGAAATTGTGTCTATTCTTCCCATTTTCTCATAAAGCAATAAAGTCTGCCTAACGTACCTTCCAAATATCTCACTAATGCCTCTTTTTAGCTTCCACTTGCTCACTGGTACTCTCCTATCAGGATTTTATTTCCTTTCATCATCTGGAAGAAATGCAATCATCTCTAAGTTCATGGTCTCTACTATCACCCTCCTCAGTATATTGTCGATCTTCTGAAGAAGGATGCTTTCAAGCAAGAATCAAATGTCTCCTTGCTGACTCGAGCTAGGAATGAACTTCCTCTCAATCTGACACCTCCCCAACTTTCAAGCCTTCTATCACTTCTCCCTTTCTGTACTCATTACTCCAACCACAAGGAAGCTTTTCCATTATTTCTCCCGAGGGGTCTTAACACAGTTCATTCTCTGCAGGAGAAATATGAGGGAAACCACTGAAAATCTCAACCCTCAACTGAGCTCTGGAGAAGCAAATTCATTGCATCTGGTACAAACTTGAGGATTTGCATATTTTAAGGCTGCCTCCACTCTGCACCAGACTTGCTGTTCTCTTTGCAAATGGATGGCTCATTCTGCGACATCATCACAGAGATGTTTAGAGATAAATTTTATGGCTTTAAATAATTATGGCACAGATGTAGTGTTTAACAATTTTAACAATGGTAGCCTGAAGACTAAAAGTATTGGTGTGTTTGAATAGTCAGAGGATGGAGATAAGTGAGCTTCTTCTATTTCTGCAAACGACTCCTCCATGGCTAGGTTTTTACATGTATGGACAGATATCTCCTGGAAGATCTACAGGAGCGGGCACCTGGAGGAAGCCAGACAATACCAGGTCTGTACACGGAGCCTGGATGTTCTGTGGCTCCTTCCCGGGGGAGAAACCTACCACTAGAGATAGAATACAGTCAAGGGAGTTTACTGTTAGAGAAAGTTACTTTTCTTATTTTAAAACTAAATTATGTCACACTCAACGTTATTTTAGCTTTCTTTGCTGATTCAGACAAAAGAGAGTGACAATGATTTGCCTTAGCCAATGTAATCGTGAAAGATAAGTAAATGGTGAGAGGAATGAGTGTAGGATGTCTTCCTCATAACTTATTGGATCAGCTTTCTGATTTAATCATTATCTCATAAATTCCAAGGTTTATCACTTAGGGCCAATGACCTCCTATTCCTTCTCTGCTGCAATTCTCTTTATCAATAATATTGTATGTGTTAATCTCCTGTTGTAGATTTTGAGATTAAATGAAAGGTAAAATAACTTTAACAATCACAAAAATATACCCAAAAAGCCCCAAAGGCATGAACTTTTTACAA
>NW_004524697.1:4465170-4470225 GCF_000260255.1 Octodon degus | reverse complement strand
ATATATATTTGCCAAATTAAAATGTTTTAAATGATTGTTTCATGAGTGCGTAAGTATATATGCCATCAGCCATAGGTATGAAAGCATTAGAACATCTTTTTTTTCCATGATTTTATTGAGAAACAAATCTCAGCTCTGCAACTGCTCACTTCATAATAATGAGAAGGCAAAAGCAAACAGAATCTCAGTCTTGTCACGAATATGATTTTAACCTCGTGAATCCATGGCTCTGTGAGAACTGCTGGAGTAGCGCTTCTGTTTTGTCTCATGGTGCCCTTTAGTGTTGTATATTGCTTGTGAAAATACGCTGGGATGCCACACAGTCATCAAAAAATAAATAAGGCACACAGCATCTTTTTTTGTCTTGGTATATGTTAATAAATGGGATGAAATGAGAGGGTCATAGCAGACACCGTCAGTAACGGACTTACGAGTTTGAATATGAAAAATTGTAATCAGCACAAAAGTCTTCATATGCTTACTGTATCCTCTCCCACCACAGTCATGTCTAACCCTAAATAAAACTTACATTAGGGGATCATGAAAAGCAGAGACAATGATTTCTAAATAGAAATGTTAAGTTAGAAAGATGTCTTTCACTGGAGAGTAGTCAGATATGACAATTCAAAGTAAGACGGTTGAAGTGTATGCGATACTGTAAAATCAGTCTCCATTCAAAACACAAGTGGGTAATTGGAGGAAAGGAAAGAACATGGTGACAAGTGCCTCACAATGGGAAATGAGAGTCCTTGGAGAAGAGGCTTTGTTAAAATGCAAAAGACTTGAATATCACTCCGATTTTGTAAAAGAGCAGGATTTGTACTCTTCTAAGTTGTTTTGACTGGAGGGTAGAACTAGCTAGCTGAGTCCATTGGGGCTTGATTGGCATTCCCCTGTGCACTTTGTCTGTACAAAGAATAAAGCAAAGATTGGAAAAGAACACTGGTAAGGTAGTTGGAGAAAGCCAGGCATGATCATAAATACATTGCATCATTAAAACTTCTCAGAATAACAAATATTTGGATTCACTAAGCATTTTACAAAGGTTAACCTGTCTTTGTGATTTTCCTAGGTAACAAACATGACTCAGAGGTCAATTGCAAATTTTTGTTTCATTTTTTGTTTGGTTTTCATTAGTCTTCTTCGGAACATATTCAGTGGTCTAGTTCTTCACAGGCATCTCGCTGAAAATCACAACAGGGAAAAGCTAGTCACTCTAAAATAATTTAAAATCCTATAGTCTCACTAGATTGCAAGTCATAGGCTTGATTCTATAATTCAATTTTCTACTCCTATGAGACAATCAAAACTCCCTGGCACAGTTATATTTCTTCCCACTATGGTTTCATTGTAGCAAGAAAATGCACAAATAAGATACATGTTTAGTGAACTTTTTCTCCTTGTCAATACCTGAAAAGCTCTACGCCACTATAAAGAATTTTTACTCCTCTGGGTTGTTTTGGTGGTGAGGATAGAGCTAGTGATCCTGTGTCCATCAGATTTTTTTGTTTGTTTATTTGTTTGTTTTATATCAAGAATCAAACTGAGGTCCTTGCACTTGGCAGGCAGGCACTTACACTGCTGAGCTATATCCCAGGCCCCATCTATCAGGTTTCGATTGGCATTCAGAGCTACCTTTTCCACTCATGGCACTATCTCAAGACCTTTAACAATTCTCTAGGTGAAAAATATTAAATCAACGAACCAGTTGTAACTGCGTTACGAGGTATGTTTTGCAATTTCTATGTCTTAATTATTGTACAACAATATATCATAAACTAAGTAGCTTACAAACAACAAAAAATTATTTCTCTGAGTTCTAGATATGGAGAAGTCTGATACTGAGACAATTTGTGATTCAACGTCCAGTAGTACCGTACTTCCTGTGTCATGAACAGAAGGACAAAGTCACCTCATGAGGGATCTATTTTCATAACCTTGTCACTATTCAAAATACTCTCCCTCCTAGCACTATCAGATTGCCAGTTAAGATTTCCACACATGAACAAAGGGACACGTTAGAATCATAGCATTCTGCATAATGTTTGAAATCTCAGCTAAAACTTCACTTAAATAGATGTATATATGCATTTGTGTGTGGTTTAATTAAACCCACAATTAAATGAAATTCACATAATCTATGACACACATAGAGAGATAAGGTCTGCTCTATTTTAGTAATCTTCACAGCTTATGGTTTATGAAGAGAAGTGAGCTCATCTTAGAAATGACTTTCTCAGAGATGCTAGAAAAGAAAGAAGAAATAAACAAGTTCCCTGTAGAAAGAAATCCACATTAGAAAACAAGATAGGAGGAGCACGTTCATACACAGGAGGAAAACTGAAATGTCGCATCCTCAAATCTTCGCTAATTCCAGAGGGCATAAGCCCAGGTACTACAAGAAGGAGAAAGCAGACGTGCAAAGTGCTCACGTTTGCAGCAGGTTTCCTAAGAACATGCAAAAGGCATTTTGATTGTGTTGTACTAAAAAGTTTAACCTGCGAGCAGGTGCAGGGATCGGGGGTTCGAGCCCCGGACCTACCGTGCCAGCCCCACCCCCAGAGTGCACTGAGATGGCGATTGAGATTGGGTGTGCTGGCAAGTACTTATAATCCCAGCTCTTGGAAGGCTATAAACAGCTGGATCATTACGAGTCCGATCTAGTAGTGAGACCCTGAACACCCTGTAGACCCTTCCCTAAAATACAAAATAAAATAAAATAAAATTTAAAATTTGAGGTCAGTAATGGAATACTGATATATTTCAAAAAGAAATGAAATTTCAATTTGTTTTGTTTTTTCATTCAAGAACTCTTATTTCCCTGAATATAGTAAAACAAATATTGTTAAAGGATTTGAGGCTTATAACCAATTGCAAGTATCTGAACAGCTTAAATTGCATAATATGGCTGGCAAGATAGCTCAGTGGTCTAAAGCACCTGCTTAGGCAAACTTATGCAGGTGCAGGGGACCACGGTTTGATTCCCAGCACCAAAAACCACGCCAGCCCTGCACTCAGGGTTGGCTGAGCTGGCAAATTAATTAGTTAATTAATAATTAAACAAAAGAAAAAAATGATGCTCAGTATCTTTAGATCCATCCGTAGAATTTATCAGAAATGAGAAAATTTCTGAAGCCTAAAATAAGTAAGTAAAAAATAAATAAACAACACAAGTAAGTACATTTCTAACAAATTAATAAAAATGAGTCTTTGATTTTAATACAAACTATGAAAATGTTGCCTTTTAATTATATTGAAAGGGAAGTTTCCTAGAAAGAGTCAGCATGGCCTCAGTAACTTTATTCCAGAACAAAATAGCTTGATTTCTCCTTTATATTTGCCTGCAAGTACAGGTGATGGAAAGTGCCATGAGCATTTCTAGATTTTTAAGACAAATCTTCAGTAATTTTCTTATGACAACATGAGAAATGTTTGAAGGATGCTAATAAAATAAATAAGTTTAATAATAAGTGAAGTCCTGCTTTGAATGCACATAGTTGCAGAGGTTGGTCGCCACTTCTGCACATGCACCAAATGCACCGTTTTCAATTTTCTGATGAAGGTAGATCTATTAAAATGCCTTATCAGTCCAGGATTCCAAAACAGATGCTAGAAACAAAGCCAGCCTGTTCCCCAGTCAGAGCCTTAAGAGATAAACAGATGTGCATCCTCCAATAAATAACAATTCAGCATTCTAATTTTGTCATCACACATCAATTGATTCCCTGTAGCAGTTGCTAGCAATCATGACACCTAACTGCGTTACTCTCCATCTCTAGGGTGGGTTCTCCTGATCACCTCACACAGTCTCTGATAGATAAGAAGGATTTCTAGACAAGGAACATTTTGCAAGTACCATTTGAGATTTGCCACATTCCCTTGCTGGAGGCAGACAGTCTATGTAGAGAAGACCATTTCAGTAGGCCATAACACAGTCTCTTCTTCCCATTTGCTTCTCATAAAAAATAAAAATATATTATATACAGGGCCAAAAGAGCCTGAACCTTCACGGAGCATGTCTTAAAACCTTTACCTAAGAAGGAAAAATGGACTAATATGGCACAGGCATAAATAGGTAGATTTTTTTTTTCTTTCAGAGAAATTATGTCTTCTTACATCTTTTATCTCATTTGCAGATAAACTTCCAAAGAAAATTGAAAAGTTGTTCATCAATTCAAGTTGGATAGGTTGACTTTTCAGAAGCCTGGCGTTTTCCTTAGGGTGCATTATGTCGTTAGTACAGTAGCTACATTTGGTAAGCCTGACTTAGACTTCAGATATGTACTGATCTGTAAAGCAGAGTCATTAATCATATAGACAACCGAATTCAATAGAGAGAGTGTTTGTGATAATTCTTGGTAGTAACAGGCAAACAATTGAACTTGATTCACACTAACTGTAGCAAAATAACTTGATTTTTAGAAGGCTATTGAGTTTTCACCAAATCAAAGAAAGAATATAGCATCCGTGCCTTCAGAAGGCAGCTCCATAACCACCTGAAAGCTTATTAAGGAAAAATAATGAGCAGACTCAAGGTTTGCCATCAGGATGGTCTTCTGTCCTTAGATGCCTTTCTCACCTTCAAATTCCTGCCTAAGAAAATCTGATTGAGTGTACTTCAGTCACTGCTTCATACCTTAGCTATGGCATATGCTGGTGGCCATCTGCAGCTGACAGTCCCAATGGGATCACAGAGCGTGCAAGTTCCACAAAGGAAAAATGTCACCAGGTCTCTCCTGATGAGGAGCCAGGAGCATCAGGGAAGAAATCAATTAACAAAATCTGCTACAAAAATTAGGCTTGCAAGTGGGTAAGTTTCTAATTATTGGAAACTTTCCTTCTTGTTGCAAAAATAAAGAAGAAAAGGAAGGATGGCGAGACAGCTCAGCAAACTAAGCACCTGCTTAGGCAAGCACAGGGACCAGAGTTCGATACCTAGCACCACATGCCATGCCGGCCCCACCCCCAGGCGCACTAGGCCAGCCACTGGATCTGGGCATGGTGTGCACACTTGTAATTCCAGCTCTGGGGAGGATCACTAGGAGCCTAAACTTC
>NW_004524697.1:4460082-4465027 GCF_000260255.1 Octodon degus | reverse complement strand
ATTTTATTTTTATTTTCTTTATTAGATTTTATTATTTTTATTGTATGATCATGATCATATAGAAAATTAAAACTGCAGTTACATTTGTACACTTAGAAAATAATTTTTATGTTGCTATTCCTACAAAATGTCATAAATAATGACATAATTAAACAACCAGAAAATTCTCCTAATTCACATCTTCCCTAACTACTTCCTTACTATCACCAACAGCAAGTTTATCTTTGCTACTTATTATCTGCAGAGCTTTTACATCAATATTAGAATGTGTTTGTCAAATTTAAAAACACATACACAAACCCATTAGAACTTCCCTCAGAATTCTAATGACGTATTTTCAAGACACCTAGTGTTATAACATTATTCGCTTTTCTGATTCATAACCATCCTATTTCTCATATCACTTGTTATTCCTTCACATTCTATTTTGTCCTCGCTTTTTATCTATTAACGTATTTTAGTATCCCTCTATAATGATTATATTTCCTGTGTATAAGTTTTGTGAATATCTGTTGGATTACTTCCTACTGTGGAGGAATACTGATGCCCTCTAAATTCATAAGTTGGAACTAAACAGCCAGTGTTTTAGTATGAAGATGTAGGGCCCCTGAGAGGTGATTAACTCATGAATGGGATTTTAAGGTTCCGGAACACCCTCTGGTCCGTTTTTGCACCCTTTCCCGGGTAGGGAGCCATCTTGGAAGGAGACAGTGAGTCCTTAGTGTGTACCAAATCCGTCTGCTGCTTCTACTTGGATTTTCCAGGCTCCAGTGAGAAATAAAATTTTATTATTTTCACCTACTCAGGGTTTTGTACAGCAATATCATATACTAAGACAGTTCTTACAGTAGTTTGTGGTTTATGTTGTCATTATAAATGGTGTACTTTGCTTTAAATTGATTTTTCTAAATGTTTATTACTTGTAGACATCAAAATGACTTTTGTATGGTTAAAAACTTGCTAAATTCTATCATGTGCAGATGCTTGTCTGTGTAGCCTTTTGGTTGTTTTATGTAGACAACCAAATCCTTTTCAAAGGATGACAATTTTATTTCTGCTTCTCAAATTCTTATGCTTTTATTTCCTTCTTTTTATTGCACTATCATGCCCCAGGCAACATTAAAAGCAATAGCGTGGTGAACATAGGAATCTCTGTGTTGTCCAACACTTTAAAAGGATGCTTTATGTGTACCGAAGCTTATTTACCATTTCTAAGAATTTGTATTTCATTGTTCTCTTTGTTTTTCTCCTTTCAGTTTCATCAAAGTTTTGCTTTTTTTTTTTTTTTTTGTTCTTTAGGAAACCAATTCTGCATATTAGCAATCTGGTCCATTTTCTCCACAACTGTCTACTCTTTCCTTTAGGTTTGTTTACACATTTTAAGTGTTTAGAATAGGATATGTATATTATTGATTCTCTTTTGTGGATGTTTATTTCTTTTATTAGTTTATGTTTGCAGTACATGATGTTCACAGTCATCTTAGGCAATGGGTATAAAGACATTATGTATTAAATTTTTAGTTCCTTTCCTCTTCCCACCCACCTCTCTCAGTGCACCTCTAGATCAGCTTTCCCCATTTTCATTTTTATTATTATCATTATCATTGGTAGTATTACCTTACACAATGACACATAAGGTATGCATTCATTGAGGCTATTAAATTCTTATACATGCTATATCTTAATTCATTACTTTTGGGCTCTTGTTCTTTACTATTGTCTAATATCTTTGAGACAGTAACTTTTCTCTGAAGTTTCATTTTTGCTAATTCCAGCAAACTTGGTAAGTGATGCTTGCATTTTCAGTAGTTCTACAGCTGTTTAAATTTTTCATTATTCTTTTTTAACCCCTGATTTATTTGTTATATTTTTTTCTAAATGTATAAAGATATATTGGTTCATTTGCAGTAACTTTTCAGTTAGTTGGTCTGTGACCAGAAAACATGGTGTGTTCAAGTCTACTCTCACAGCCCTAATTCATGGACTGGCATAGTACTAGGAATTGCAATTAGTTTCTGTATTTATTTGTTTATTTTTTGTTTTTTTTTATTAACAAGATATGTATTTCATATTTTTCCAACAAATATGCAAAATCAGATACATCAAGATAAATTCTATATATCTGGTGAAGCAACAGCTATGCCACTCAAGGCTTCCACATATTTGCAGACATTTTCCTCTTCTTCATTTATAATGATTGTAAGAACTTTCCCTCACTTATGCTATGGGGAAAATTTGAACACACTATCATGTGGTGAAAATTTCTCCTATTTTCCTGCAATATTCCTTTTTATACTTTTGGGGCTTTTTCACTTCTATAAACACACATACAGCTTTCATATTTTTATGATAAATTAAAACTTTTCTCTAGGCAGTGACTTTCTTTGTCGTGTCACTTTTAACTAGCGGTATCACCGAAATACCAGCCCTTTTCATTATTGTTAGAATAGGGAAGAAACTTGACTGTTGTGTATTTTTTATGCTTATGCCTTAGATATATCTCTGATAGGCATAACATGACTAATATTTACAACCCCGATAATTTCTGAACATTGAATGGCAAGTATAGTCCACTTGTATTTCTTCTGATCATTGATACGTTTGAACTAGTTCTTTGTATATTAAATATTACCCTTGGGACAACGAGATAGCTCAGCAGACGAAGTGCCTGCTTAGGCAAGTGCAGGGACCCTGGTTCAAACCCCAGCACTACATGCCACGTGGTCCTACCCCCCCACTCCCGGGCATGCGAGCTGGCCACAAAGACCAGGTGTGGTGGCACACACCTGTACTCCCAGTGCTGGAGAAGGTGAAAACAGGAGGATCATTATTAGTCTGAGCTGCATAGTGAGACCCTACCTCAAATACATTAAATATTACTCCTTTTCTCCTACTTCATTTCTTTATATTCTCCTTTTGAAACTGTTTTAAAATTGTGTATTTATTTTATTCTACTCTTTCTTCTTATTGCTTTCAATTTATACATTATCTTTTTATCTTGTTATCCTTCAAATAACACAATATTAAGTTAATAAAAATCAAACAATTTTGGTCTGTCATGAAAAATCAAATCTTATATAAAATTTTGCTTTAATTGCTCCTCAAATTTATGCTTTGTTGCCCAATATTTTATTTTTTTATTTTTAAATTTTTATGCATTTTAATGACAAAAAAGAAAACAGCAATGGAACAGTTTTAAAACAGGTTAGTAGGATGTTTATAGTAATTAATACATTGCATATTGTTGTCTTCATAGTAGTTATTCAAAGGACAAGATGCAGACATGATATCTTATTTAAACAATATGAATACAAACTTTTATTCTCAGAGAATAACTAAGAGAAAGTAGCTGTATATCTATCTTAGCTCTCTTGTGTATACATACATTTTTTTCCTGCCCTTTTTTCCACAACAAAACTGTCCTTTATTTACACTTTTGTGAAGCTAGTAAGGCATGATACTTGGTTGCCTAACACAGATAGAATGCTCATCTCAGGAGTGAGGTAGCTTGTTTGCTTTATGCACTGGGCCAAGTCCCACCTGTATACATTTGACTGATTTCCTAGCTTCATGACTCCTGACGTATCCCCCTTTTTTGTTTTGTCTTTTCAGAGATGGGTGTTCCAGTACAGTTAGAGAAGCTGTGTTTGGAAAAGTCTTTAAAGGACCTTTTCATACTTGAAATGAGTCTAAAGATTGTAGCTACTTGAATTCAGCAAAATAACCCAACATAGTCCAATAGTCCATAATAGTAGTGAGTTATCAGCACAACTGGCAATTGGCAGAAGTTGTTGACCTGAGCCTTTTACAACTTAACATATTAATATAACTTTACTTTTTGTACCTGGTGGTTATACTTTTCTGCTGGATGGTTAAGACAAAGTTAAAGCAAGACCTGTATAACTAAAATTGTAACTTTGTTATCTGACAATGTCAGTCAAATCGCTTCAGGATTTACATTGTAACCACGTACAGCACCTTGTAGATTTTTTTGTCAGTGTCAGTCATCTGAATGAGTCATGGCCATTGCTTGACCAATTTGCTCTCTCTGAAAGCCTGAGTGAATTTTTTCTCTCTAGGTGATTCTCCTTATGTTACCCAATATTTTAGTCCTATATTTTTCATTTTAACTTTTAACTTTCCCATTGTTGGGACATACATGACATAAAACTAAAAGGAAGAGATTTAAATTGGCTTATGTTTTCAGAAGATTCAGTTCATTACTGGCTTTTTCAAGAACAAAATGTCATAGCAGAGGGGAATAACAAAGCAGAGATGCTTAGTTCATTGTCAGAAAGCAGAACCAGGAAGAGTGCCAAAAAGAAAAGATAAGTGACTACCTCTAAATCTGATCTCCAAATCACACCCCTCAACCCCACTGGGACTCTTCCAGAAGTCTGCCTTATTGATATCCTGAGTGGTTGACAAGCAAAGTTGAGATGGTCAAATTTACACATCACATTTCACTCATTATCAACCTGATACCCAAACACATCTATATATGAACACAGTATCAAGTCAATAACTAACATGTTACACCTATACTTCATACTACCAAAAACATGATCAACCATTCCTTAAATCTTAACAGTTGCAGGATTTTTCAAAAGTCAATGTGCTCTTTCAGGTCCCTACACTAGGGAGAAGATATGATGTTTACACATATGGGTCTGATTTACTTCAGTTATGAGTATAGTCTCCACTTTTATCCATGAACCTATAAGAGCCTCGAGTTTATCTTTTTTATAGCTGAGTAATACTCCATTGTCTAAAAATACCACATCTTTTTTTTTTCATTCCTCAGTTGATGGGCATTTGGCTTGGTTCCAAGAGTTCACTGTTACAAATTGTACTGCTATAAACATGGGTGCATAGGAATAAAATATGAAAGGTCTAACAGATACTATGCAATGTAAAGAAACTGTTCAAAGGGAAGGAATAACAT
>NW_004524697.1:4455263-4459982 GCF_000260255.1 Octodon degus | reverse complement strand
TATATATATATATGATAGCTTGGATAATTGTACTGCTGATTTCGGCTGATCTATTGAAAGGAGCAGTGAATGCTTTTTTTTCTCCTCTTTTCAATTTTTTGATCAATTTTGCATGCTTATATCTGGTAATCTGTGCAACTAGTTTGAAGACAACAATATGCAATATAATAACCATTGTTGAATGCCTATCATTTTGTTTAGTGAAATTCTGTGTGGTTTCTAATGTTTATTTTTTACTATTTCTTATTCTCTTTAAGAAATGAAATAAAAGGATAAACAGGGATTTTTAAAAAGTCAATGGATAGGGGCTGGGGAGATGGCTCAGTGGAATAAGTGCTTCCCTGGCAAGTGCAAGGGCCTGAGTTCAATCCCCGGTTCCGAAAAAAAAGGTCAATGGAAGAGTTTCTTCTGAGACTCAAGGCAAATTCTTAGCGGTGACGTTCTTTAAAAAACAAAAACATGAGATCCAGGTGGCCTAGAACGCTCCATTTCTATGGGCTTGCTGCTTATATCTTTAAGGTATCTTTGAGGCTGGATTTGACTTGCTACCTACAGCTTTGTTTGGTAGACATTTCATCACATCTTAAATTTGTTTACATTTCATCACATCTTAAATTTGTTCACATAACTACTAAAGCAACTGTATATCGACAGCATCATTTGTCAGGGCCTCCTCGACTAACCCAGGTCTTCAGTTAAAATCTGAGTTGAAGCTCCATCACCCCGCAAATCTTGTGTCCCATAAGTACAACAACTATCACTATTTATTATTCCATGAATACCTTTTATTTTGGATTTAGGATTTTATATTTGCTATGTTGTAAGCTGTTCTCTAGGGATTTATTTTTCTTATTCTGCATTTTGTTTCCTAAAATATTCATCTTCATCCTTGAAAGTGTGTTTTTCTGAATACAAATTCTAATATGACATTTTAAGTTGATATTCATGTGTGGTAATAAACACATTAAAAGAACCAATAATAATAATAATAAAATACATAATTTAAAAGGAGACAGATATTCATCTGAATTTAAAGTTTAGGACTTACTAGATATGTGATATTAATAATGTTTCTTCACTTCTCTGGACTTAGTTATCTCATCGGTAGAAGATAATGGCGACATCTATCTTATTTGGTTCTTACAAAAAACTACCCTGTCTTAAAAGCCAGTTATCTCTCAAATCTTCCACTTTATTATGCAGAAAACAACAATTTATTCTACCTCTTCTGTTGGTTTCTATTCTTTAGGTTCATTAGTCCTTCATTTCATACATTATGCTGAGCTCACCTATCCAGGAGCATGGCTACACATTCTGGAAAGAAAGAGGCACTGACACCTATAGCTTCCTCTCCTACTGGTTGCTTTTCTCTTCCCTGCACACTAAGAGACTCAGACCTGCCACACATAGTGGTGTTTCTGCCTCCCTAAGTCAATCAAGCAAGAGTGGATGCCGTGTCTGGGATGTGGCCACTGTTGAAAATGGCTACGTGACAAAAGTCAGGGGAGATAAGCCCAGAAGAATTCACCATAGACAAAGCCTGCTTAGCCAGGTAGAAAACTTAGAATCAGATTCCTTACCTTAGAAAACTATTTTCAAAGAATGATCTTCATTCTTGCCAGTCTGGTCTATCCTGGTTTTCCTTTAAAAAGCACACAACACAGGACCTGCAGGAGAAGCAATCTAGGCTGAATTTAGTCGGGGTGAAAGGTGAACAGTACAAAGACTCTGCAACTGAGCTAAAAAGAAAAAAAATGTGTTGTTTCCTCTAAAGTTTCTGAGTGTCAGTGGCCAGGGTTCTCAGTCCAGGCAACCTGCTGGGCTGGCGCACTCCAGCGTGGGGACAGAATGAGTCTCCTCAAAACGGTGTGCTAAATGGATATTCAAGACAGCATACTGGGCTCAGTAGAATAAGCGCTTCCCTGGCAAGCTCAAGGCTCAGAGTTCAACCCCTGGTTCCATCAAAAATAAAAAAGAAGACAGCATACTGATTATTTTGTACAATGGTAAAACAAAATCAAAATGAATTACACTTATGTCTTTTAAAACCAAACAGCAAGAGCATTTTTAAAATAGGGAAAATCAATCAACAAATCATAAAGAAGTTGGTGATTAAACGTATATAATTCAAGAGTATTTTAAAAAATTAAATCAAACAAAGTGTCATTGTAGCCATCTGATAAGCAAAGCACTGACATATTTGCTGGTTAGGCTGATTTATATTTGAATAAAAAATATAAATAGTAATGGCCCCGCCCCCGGAGCACGCTGAGATGGCGATTTAGACTGGGCGTGGTGGCGCGTGCATAGAATGCCAGCTCTTGGAGGCTGAAAACAGGAGAATCACTACAAGTCCAATCTGTAGACCCTGTAGGCCCTGTACTATAATACATTTTTAAAAAGACAAAGTTATATTCAATAAATCAGAAGTAGGCATAATATATTGTGAGACAGAAAACTAACTTGAGTAATGTGCTCCCGAATATAATTTCTATTATATTATACTATACGTTACTTTCACAGTCTTCTCTTTATTCTTGCCAATGTGTTCTGCTCCAATAAAATATTAGTGATATTCTGAAAAAAATACCAATATAATAATAAAAAGAAAAGTTGGCTATTCACAAAAAGAAACTTTAGATAACTAATAAACATATGAAAGGCATTACATTTCCTTAACAATTAAAAAGTGTAAATTACTATAATAGATACATTATAACTCACAAATTTGATAATGATTATTTTCAAAGGGAGTTCCTATTGTACTGAATGAGAGGAAGGACCATTCTAATTCTCTGCTGAAGAGTGAAAATTAGAGAAATGTTTTGGAAAGCAATTTGACAAATGAACAACAGTCTTTAAAATGCTCCTATTCTGCTTTTCATCTATTCATTTTCAAAAGGAAATCACAGAAGCCCTCAGAGGAAATTTAAGGATTTTCATGACAGTTTTATTAGTGATAGCAAAAACAGTGTGAACCGACTATTTCCAAGAAAAGAATAAAACAGTTCAGTCATGTAGGAGAAGATATTAGGGATATTATAATTCATCTTTTCCTTCCTAAAGTCAAGAATGAATTAGTATTTTACAATCAAAGAAAAATAAATTACGTCTAGAGTGGATATGGAACCTTCAAACTATCTCAACCAGTTAAAATTATCTAACTTTCTCTTTCAGATTTAATTCCAATTTTATACAATCTGATTAAAATTTGATTAAGGAATATTTTTTGTAATTTACTTTTAGGGAGAGAACACTTCATTTTGGAACATGAAAATAAGCATCATATCCATTTTTCTGTCAGTAAAATTATTAAATTAACAAGTTTTTAAGTTGAAACTTCCCAAAATTTATCAAACCATCAAATTTTCTCATAATTGTAGCATAAGAAAAAGTTAAAACCTATATTCAATAATACCATTTTAATTATAATAAATTTGCTAAACACTAGACTTTCAACAACAGCCTTCATGTACCAGGGCCTGCTGCAGGCAATGATGTGTGATTGGGGGAGGTATTCCTGCCACAGACTAACATATCTGGACTTACTGAGTTTAGAAATTAGACATAGTACCTTAATTTTTAAACTATGTGTGAAATAAAAATAACTCAAATTCTAGTTCATGCTACAGGGAGAAAAAAACAGGGTACAGAAATAGTGCATCTACAGTAGGGGATGTGTCTAAAATGGGTGACTAGGAATTGCTGATATGACATCTGACGAAAGACGGAATGGTTATGGTTGTGAGAGACAACTCAGTGGTCCACATGAAAGTACTCAAGGAAGATGGGTTAACAAGTACAGATGCCATCAGCGAGCATTTGTGATGGGTTCCACAGCAACATGGATTTACTGAGGCTAGAGGTGGGCCAATAAATTACAAAGAATACATTCAGACTCTCTAGTCATGGAACCATTCTAGAGTATTTTCTTGTGGGTAAATTGGGGACCATTGAAGAATTCTGAGCTGAGCAATGACATGAACCAAATGAACTTCCACTGTATTTTAAGCGGAAACCTGCTGGCTTTAGGGTTGGCTATGAAAAGAAAGAAAGTAGAATTAGATGTGTGATACAGGAAAAGAATAGTTTTGGTGTGAATGAAGCTCAGATCAATGGAGTTCTTCCTACCTAGAGAGGAACAGGTTTAGGAAAGCTTGTTTTTAAATGTATTAATGTCCAAGTTTTGGCATGCTTTAAGATATCCAGTAGATGTGTTGAACAGAGAGCAAGAGCTACATGTACAAGTTTGCAGATGATCTCTAAAGGGGTAAAGTTGGAGAGGTATGCAAGATCAGCCCGTGTACTCTCCTTAACAACACCGACCCAAACACGTTTCCTCAAGAGTGGAGAAGATGAGAAGTACAAGACTGAGTCCCCGGCTATGGGAAAAAAGGAATCTTTCTCCACTGTTGGTGGGAGTGTAGGATTAGAGGTTCCATTCAAACCAGCTATTCCCCTTCTGGGTATCTTTCCAGAAGAAGTGAAAACATGATACGACAGTGATATATGTCATCCTTTATAGCAGCACAATTTGTAATAGCTAGATCTTGAAAACAACCTAAATGTACAATAATCAATGCATACATTTAAAAAGATTTGGGAATGATCCTGAGAATCTTCAGAAGATTTTTGAATCTAGCAGTTAATTGGAAAGATTCTCACCCTGACTAACTATATATACTGATACCTGTGAACTAAGCTACTGCACTGCAGATG
>NW_004524697.1:4446704-4454039 GCF_000260255.1 Octodon degus | reverse complement strand
TAAAAAAACAATGTAAAAAAAATAAAAAAAATAAAAAATAAAAAGATTTGGGTTTTTAACCACATAATGGAGTACTACTCAGCCATAAAGAAGGATAAATTAGAGGCATTTATGGGTAAATGGATTCAACTCAAGACCTTACACATAAGTGAAATAAATCAGGCCCATGTGTGTAAACATCATATTGTCGCATTAGTGTGAGAAATTGAACATTAAAATAGAATTTAGGGGCCAGGGAGATAGCTCAGTGGAATAAGTGCTTCCCTGGCAAGCGCAAGGGCCTGATTTCAATCCCCTGTTCTGCCAAAAAATAAAAATATAAATAAAATAAAATAGAATCTAAAACATACAATAGATATTATGAACTGGAAAAAGATATTCAAAAGAAAACACATCAGTCTTATGTGTGTAAACGTCATGTTGTCTCCCTAGTGTAAGAAACTGAAAGGGTAAATAAGATCCAAAAGATACAACAGATACTGTGAAAGAAAAAGAAACCATTGTTAATTTCCTATCATCTTGTTTTGAAATTCTGTATCATTTTTATTTTTTATTCTATTTTTAAAAAAGAAAAGATGAACTGTGTTGGGAGAAAGGAAGAAAGGGAATAAGAAAAAAAATATATATATATGATAGTTAAGATTATACAGCTATCTTCTCTTAGTTTCTTGAAAAGAATGTTTAGTGCTAACATAATTGAGACGTATATCATGCCTATATCTTGTACTCTGATTAACTGCTATGAAAACCCCATACACAATGTATCAACTATTGTAACTGTCCTACTAACCTGCTTTGAAATTTAGTTTTATTGCTTATCATCTTTTCTCCTTAAAATAATAAAAAATGATCCCCTAGGCAATTGAATTTTTAGAGATCAGAAGACGAACACAGGAGTATATAAGCAAGTAGAGCAGGAGACTAGAAGTTACAAACCAGTGACACCAGCAAGGCAGGACAGGGTTGCAAAGGCAAAGAGAGTCAACCTTCTCAAGTAAAATGAGAGCTAAGAGCAACCATTTGGTTTGCAAGTCGGTGTGTTTCCATGTGGACAGGCAGATGGGGTGCTTCTGTGGGCATTTGGGAGGTCAGATAGTACTATAAGACAAAATAATAATAGTAGTCCGATGTATTTTATTTGTGCTATAAGAAAATCATATTTTAAGTAAAACCAAGTAGAAAATTTCCAAGCAAATGGATTAAAAAGCTTTTCTCAGAACCTGGATACCTGAGACTGAATGTCTTTTTTATTTATCATCTCAGATACCAATTTACACATGTTCAAGCAATCAGGTAGTGGGCAGAGTAGTCTCTGATGGTCTTTGAAGAGATGGAAACTTCTCAATATGTATTTCTTCATAGTACAACCTCACTAATGCCTCTGTGTCTTAATGGAAGGGACATAGTCCAAGAAATGTGGCCTTGCGATGATTTTGTCATTTTATAGAGACACCATAGAGACACTTCAGAGGAAACTCCTCCAGTGTCACGAGGTAGGACAATGTCACAGGGCCATCTTTGAATATTCAGCATGGTGCTGGCCCAAGTACCTTCATGTGGTGCGTGACTGGATAAAAATGATGAAACAGGTTACGCTGTGAGATTTATCTCATGGAACTTGTCTGTTTCATCTGTAAAACAGAACTGCTGTAGGGATCAGGTGAGTTACAATCTATGTGCTTTAAAAAAAAATAAATGCTGGTAAAACTATCAGCATCATGTGTTGCCTAGAATACCTGAGTATTAAAGAGAAGATAAAATGTATAAAGTTAAGAATAGAGATTTTCAACCTGGTACTTTTTAGTGTGGATCTCATTTTTGTCATTTGCTGGCAGCAAGGGACCTTGAGCAAGGTTTATGACCTCTAGCTCAATTTCCTTGTCTATAAAACGGCCATAAAACACATATTTGTCTGGGATGTTGGAACATTCAGAGTATGAGTGTGCATGTGTCTTGGGAATTACACAATGTTCCCTGTTTTTATTTAGGAGAATTTTTATTTGAAAACCTTTTAAATATTATGACATATGTGCACTGGAGTTACAGCCATTTCCCCTAAATAATGTTTTCAGAAATCTACTATTGTGGTCGCTTGTGCCAGAGTTCTCAAAAAAACAGAACTTACAGGTTTCATGCGACTGTTTTGCTTCAAGAAATTAGCTCCCACAATTACAAAGCCTGGTAAGTGGAGAGCGTAGAGGAAGCCTGCAGGCAGGATGCCCAGGAAAGACTTGACGGTACGGTGAAAGTCCAAAAGCCATCAGCCAACAGAATTCCCTCTTGCTAGAGAGGACCAGCCTTTGCTCAGTCTAGGCCTTCAACTTTCGAATGAGGCCCACCATGGAATGGAGGACAATCTGTTTTACTCAAAGTCCACTGATTTAGATGTCAATCTCATCAATATCCGCAATAACACATGAGCACGCAGCTGGGCACAATGGCCTGGCCAATTTGCCACACGACTACTGTGTCACCTCTCCTTTTAATTAGAAAGTATGTTCACCAAATATACATGTGCCTTGTGCCAGAGATGGAGCCTGCCTAACCAGTTCTTTCTATGTCACCCCCAGAGCATGGTTATCTTCTTGCTAATTGGACTATATTTTCTGGCCCACCCAAATGACCAGCCCTGTGCTCATTGTGTCACCTGTGGTCCTGTCCTCCTTACTGATGGATGCTTCCAGTTAGACGAAGCTAGAGTAGAGAGAGCTACTCCAAAGCATGAAAGGTTAGAGGCCATAAATCAAAATGTCCTTCTTCTCTTCCAATCTCTTCCCTCTCTCCTTCTATCAACCTTTGTTCAAAAACGCTCATTTAGATCCAGTGTCAGTTGTTTTCCCTCAGCCTCACTATAAAACTTTACAAGCTCCCTCTGATGTGTGGTAAGATATTTGTATGGTAGGAATTTGATGGTAGATATTTGATGCATTTAGATATTTCTAAATGCTGCATGATTGTATGATTTAAGGACAAATCTAAGACCAACTAGTTAACAATAATTGCTTTTGTCACATAGCAACTCTGTGAATTAATTAATTTGATCTTTTTATTCAGTTTCCAAGGCTCCAAAGGTCAAGGACCACTACATACTTCACGTAGTGCTTAAGTTAGAGTCACTAGACTCACGCACTTAACAGACACTAGGGATTTCTCATACATGAGGAGGAATAAAAGAAGATAGAATGGTAACTGATAAACAAGGGCTTGAATGCCAGACATATCACATACACACACACATACACGCACATGCACACACACACGCACGCACACACACATGCACACATACACACACACACATACACTCCTCTCAACCAACTCAGGTTGTATTTCTTAACTATTGGTTCTTGGGCAAAGAATATCACTGATTTCAGCCTCCTCTACAAAATAAAAATCAAAATAACCATAATACTCACATGGTAGGAAAGAAAAGGGTTTAACACAGATAGCTACATTTTTCCATACATGTCCAGTACCACACGGAGATCCAATCACAAAAATGGATGGCAGTAGGAAATTTATGCACCCACTGCAATCTGCTGGCCCTATTTTGATCAAAATGATAAAAAGGAAGCTTTTGGGCCATGATTTGCTCATATAGAGTCTAGAATCTTCCATCAACAAATGCTTCCACTTAAGCAAAAATCACAGTACAAGTTAATATATACAATTTTAATCAACATACAAAAAAATAAGATCTTATCCAAAATTGCATGTTAAAAATAAAGTATTTACTGTCCCGGTCTTTTGAAAAAAAAAAAAAAAAAACAGAAATGAGTTCCACATTCACTATTATAAGTATTCACTGAAGGAAACAGGAAAATAAATTATCCAAGCAACCGAGCTTCTGCCTAAACATAGTAGTGCTATGATGTGTTATGCTTTGCTATGCTGTATATTTGTGATACTTATATACATTCTTAAATACAAATCAAATGGAGAAAAGTTAGACTTAAGAAACAATGTTCAGGGCTGGGGAGATAGCTCAGCAGTCTAAGTGCCTGCCCGGCAAGCATGAGGACAACATCCGATCCCCAGTACCATCTGCTATGCAGGTCCTGGTACTCCACACACATCGTGCCGGTGGAAAGCGAGACATGGGGGCTCCTGTCTGTGAGCCCACAGCCAGGGAGGCTAAGACAGGAAACTCACTATGAGTCCGGACTGTGTAACGAGAACCTATACCAAACAAATAAATAAGATTAAAAAAACAAAAAAATTTAAAGAAACAATGTTCAATTGTGTTTTTATACTGCACAGCTTGTAGCTTTTTAAATTTAGGGTTCTTCCAGAGTGAAGGCAGCACTCTCTTGGGGCTTCTCAATAGAATGGATTCCCAGTCATATGGAAGCCCCAGAAAGAGCAGGGTCACCATCACGGTACCATGTGGCACACTTCACACTCAGTCTGCTCCCTTCCGCACAGCAGGGGGAAAGTTGCACAGCAAATCGGATGTACTTTAACAAGTAGATGATCCTAGCTAATGTCAAGTGCAGTACTATGCTGGTGCATAAAGCTTACAATAGTAAAAGTTAGTAATTGATATTTTCTGGTGCTCATTTAAACTGCTTTACTCTGAAATCTTTCTTTAACCACTATTTCTAATCTGACAATTGGTTTAATTGAGGGCTGTTTTAATTTTCAAAAAAGGATTTAAAAAGGATGCTCAAATGGGAAATAAGATGAGCACAATAGATTTTAAAAATGGGAAACCCAAGAATCATCCTTTTTCTGAAAACTGCCCTTTACAATTTAACAGGTTACACACAGAAAACTTCAACCGATTCAGAGACTTCTTCGAATGAGTATTTTGAAACTCTGGGAAAGAGACAGAAAGGGGGAAGGCCAGCTAGTGGCTACAGACAAGTATCAGAACTGTGCTGCCTTAGAGCCCACTATGACCAAGTCATTCTATATCAAGCATTATAAGTTGATAAAAATGTATGTATGTGAACAGGATGGCTTAGACAGCTGCACTGTGGATTTTTGATGGTCTAAGGAAAGCAGGCGGGCTGGCCAAATAGCTCAGCAGATTAAAGTACCTGAAAGCAGGCGCAGGGGCCAGGGCTTCGATTCCCAGGCCTGCCCTGACAGCTCCATCCCCAGGGCATGCTGAGACAGCAGTTGAGACTGGGCATAGTGATGTGTGTACCTGTAATCCCAGCTCTTAGGAGGCTGCAAACAAGTGGGCCACTATGAGTCCAATGTAGTAGTGAGACCCTGAACATCCTGTATACCCTTCCCTAAAAATACCAAAAAAAAAAAAGAAAGGAGCAGTTAATGCTTAATTTGTGTCATCTTCCTTTTTCATTTGTTTCTACTTTTTCTCTTAATTTCTCATGCATTTTTTTCTTGTTTTCTTTCTTCTTCCAATTTTGCATGCATGTATCTGGTAATATGAATAACTGATTGGAAGACTATGAGTTACAAAGAATACTGTGAAATTCATATTAGTTTGTTAAGTGAAATTCTGTATCTCTTGTAATCTTTATGTTTTAATACTATTTTATGCTCTATAAAATAAAAAGATTATGATTCAAATATAAAACTTAGGGCCAGCAAGATATCTCTGTACACTAAGTGCCTGCTTTGGCAAGCACAGGGACCAGAGTTCAATTCCCAGTCCTGCATGTGGCTCTGGCCTCACCCCCAGGATGCGTTGAGCAGTGACCAAGTCCTGGGTGTGGTGGCACATGCCTGTAATCCCAGTGCTGGGGAGGCTGAAAGCAGGAGGAACACCACAAGTAAGATCTGTATACTAAGACCCTATACCAAATACGCAGATAAAAAAGTACATTTTTAAGGATATGAATATTTAAATTACAGTCAG
The DNA here is from genome assembly GCF_000260255.1 of Octodon degus. Classification (NCBI taxonomy): domain Eukaryota; kingdom Metazoa; phylum Chordata; class Mammalia; order Rodentia; family Octodontidae; genus Octodon; species Octodon degus. The sequence goes on along the minus strand of NW_004524697.1, from coordinate 4,448,212 downwards.
GGAGGCCAGCGAGATGGCTCAGTAGAATAAGCACTTCCTTGGCAAGCGCAAGGGCCTGAGTTCAATCCCCAGTTCCACCAAAATAAATAAATAAATAAATTACAGTCAGGCTTCCAATTCTCCATAGTATTCTTTTTCTCAGCACTGCTAAACCTGACAACTCCAAGTTTGACATTTACCCCAAGAAATGGGGGAAACCATCAAAATGTGCATGAAAGGTCAGCACAATCCACTAAGACCTTTTGCTTGAGATTTATATAGAATATTTAACTAGTTCAACCAAAACCATTGATAAATGTCCTATGTGGAACCAAGAATTACTATATTTTTATGAATTTCTATCAGGTAGAAATTAGAAAGCTCTCATGGACATGGTCGCTAGGTAGATAGTAAAGCAATGTCGGTGCCCCCACCCACGTAGATGGGCACTGCCCACTGGCTCATGCTTGGGAAAACCTGCATTGCTATGATTCTGTGATGTGCTCTACAGTTCTGTTAGAATGTAAAGACCTCCCAGAGTGCAACTTCCTTCTGCAAGGAAGGAAGGATGAAGAAAATAAAGTATCTGAAAAGTACTTTGAGATGTACAAAGAACTCTCTCAATGTAAGGAACTAGTAGGACTATTTTGATATTTCCAAAACTGCTGTCATCTCTAGATAAGCAGAAGAAAACAAATATATGACTTATATTGAAAGACCAGTCAGTGATGTGTGGTTTTTAGGTTGTTTTGTTTTGTTTTGCATTTCAGTGCACAATTAATGACATTGTAGAGACATTTTTAGCTAACATTTCTATTTACATTCTATAGGCATGATTCATATGCTACTTTTTATAATGAAAGAGATAACTAAATAGTCCTGTTTGTGGCTACTGGATCCATTTTCCGTGATACATCTGGGTCTGCTATGGGTATTAAAAGGCCTTACTTGTACTTGAATACAAATTATGAAAAACTATCTATGACTTTGTCAATTACTATAAAGAAACTCAGCATACTGTATTACTTTATAGGGTAACCATCTAAAGAAAAGCTGATGTGCTCATTTGTACATAGCTTTTGGCATCCAGTAATATTAGTGTTCATGTTACAGATGGTAACAACAAAGAAGATATACATGAAGGAAAGTTCTAGGCTAGTAGTTCATAATTGGGGAAAATGTGGTCCCATCTAAATCTATCACAGTTAGCAACTGATGGAATTTTTTGGTGGGTGGGTGGGAAGTGTTTGTGGTACATAGTAGGTAAGGACGAGAGAATGCTCCTGACTGTCCTGCCAACATCCTAAGCAGGATGACCCACACAACAAAGAACTAGCTGATAAAAAATATCATTAGTGGGGCCAGGAAGATGGCTCAGTAGAATAAGCACTTTCCTGGCAGGCGCAAGGGTCTGAGTTCAATCCCCGGTTCCGAAAAAAAAAAATTATATAGCCGGGGAGATGGATCAGTAGAATAAGCACCTGCCTGGCAAGCAAAAGGACCTGAGTTCAATCCCCGGTTCCACCAAA
>NW_004524697.1:4434624-4446604 GCF_000260255.1 Octodon degus | reverse complement strand
TATATATATATCATTAGTGATCTTGCTCTAACTCTTATCTCAGTTCTTCCCAAACTGTGGCTCATGCATCAGCTACTGGTCACCCCAAATCACAACAAGATAAGAAACATCAAAATGTACCATGTCACAGCTGACTTTTTTTTGTAATAAAACTGTCAGGGAAGGCAATAGAGGCAGATTTACACTCTGGTGCACCCTCCTCGTCTCCTGGTTACCCAGAACTCAGAGAAACATGGCTTTGGTACAGAAGTAGTAATAGCCTGCTCTGCACGGTCTCTGCTCAACCCTCACCCTGCCTACATCTTTTCAGGGAATAAAAATTCCCAGAGCCCATAACAAGCCACTTCCTACTGTCACCATGAAGGTTTTTCACAATTCTTAACTTTCTTTTCTGTACTACACCTAGGAAAACAATAATTTCCAATAGACTTAATCCGAAATTACATTTGTCACTGGATAGTTCTCTTTTAAATTGTTTTTATTCACATATTTTAAATGTCTCCCATTTTTGCCATTTTTTACAAATGTGTACATAATATAGTCAGTTTCACTATTTGAAAAGAGAGCTTTAAAAACTTACTATATTTTCTTTTAAGTAACAAGGTGCATAATTTTTTGTTGGTGGTGGTGGTAGTTATCATTTGGTTGTTTGTTTCTTTGTTTTTGAGACAGTACATCAGGTTGGCCTGCACTCATTATGTTGTCCAGACTGGCCTCAGAAGTCCTCCTGCCTCAACCTCCCCCAAGTGTAGGAATCAGGTGTGCACCATGACACTCAACCTACAAAATTCTTTAATAGAAATATTAGTCATGTTTCTCTCATTTTTCCTATGCTATGCATTTGGATACATTAAAAGGTACCCAATAAATACCTGCTGGTACAACAGTATGAGTCATGGTGTTAGGTAGACACCAAATGCAAAGTTGTGCTCATTCCTCCATACATTAACATTTTACAAAATTAAATCCATAAGTTCCAGCAGAAATGGCATTTTACCATTTAATTATTGTCATTATGTGAAGCTAGTGTCATCAACTTACAAGCAACTCAATATTATTTAATTTTTAGTAACTAAAGTAAAGCCTTATCCAAAACATTTTTTTTATTTTAAACCTGACTTTTGAAATAATCCACTAATTCTAATATCGGATTTATACCCATAAAATATGCTTTTAGAAAGGGCAGTCTATTTAAATATTCTAATTATTGCTGAAGAAAGCTCTACTTGCTACACCTGACTCAAACTGTATTTTCATTAGGCTGAACCAAAGTGATATCCTAGAGATTGGGATCAGGTGTTCGTGCGCTACCACCCACCCACCCACGTGAGTGGAGCGTGTGTTTATCTCAGAGGCTGCCAGGAAGTGGCAAAAATCAATAAAGATGGCAAATGAGCACCAACTAGTGGGCTGTACTAAATGGTGACTTGAATAATGAATATATTTTTTGATTAAGGGGATAGAACTCAGGATCTTGTGCTTGCCAAGCAGGTGCTTAAGCTGCTCAGCTATCTCACTAGCACAATTAATATATTTTTTGAAAAGTCACATTGAACTTCCAAGAATATACCTAGAAACAAAAAACCCTAGAGAGTTACAGAGCAATAAGGTGTAGCAAAGTCTGAGAGTATATAGAAGGGTGTGTGTGTGTCTGTCTGTCTGTCCAACTTCTTAGTTTTTGTTCCAATGATTGATTTACCAATTCATAACAAGAAGTGGATGTCATCAGGCACATAGTTTGCAAACCTTTTCAATTTATACAACCATAGTTTTAAGATTACAAGTATAAGCAACTTTGCTAGAATACTGTATTAAGAATCTCCATATCCACTTAAACTATGTAGATGTGGAGTGACTTATTTCATATCATCTATTCCACTTTGGGTCGAAAAGAAAGAACTTAACCTTTAACAATTAAGTACTTGTAGTTCTATTGGGTAGATATTTAAAGAAATTGTACCTACTAGTATAATGATTCATGAGTTTCAGAAAGTAAGATTTTTTCATAAATATACATTTTTCTGGCTTACATACCATTGCACCATATTTGTAAATGAAACAAGCCAAAAATTTCTCACCCTTTAAAATATTCATTTCTAAACAAGAAAAAATAAATCACATAGTAAAGCACTATATGGATGCTTCTGAAGCCAAGTAGGCACTGAGTAGTTCAATGTTGTATCAGAATCCAAACTTTCAAGGGGCTGGGGAGATGGCTCAGTAGAATAAGCACTTGCCTGGCAATGCAAGGGTCTGAGTTCAATCCCCAGTTCCGCCAGAAAAGAAAAAACAAGAATCCAGACTTTAAAAATGTAAAAATCTGCTGATTCTCCCCAAAGAAATCACCTATCCACCACTGATGTAGAGTCAAAATTTTAGGCATAAAATATGTTCTGGAAAAGATAAAGTTCTACAGGTAAGACAATCGTATATGTTAAGTGTTTCAAAATTAACTACTCAGTGAAAGATGCTCCAGTTTGTATTAAATTATATCATCCTAATGGACGAATGGCCAGCACTCTCCCTTTTGAAGGGCAACAAGAGAAGTTACACAGCGGTATAATTTTTGTGTAATTGCTTAATAACGTATATATTTAAATTATAGCTGAACACAGTTTTGAACAGAGATTAGTGACAAAATTAGCTTGTTCCAGTTTTGTGAAAAGGAAACACGTTCAAAATGAATCAACTCTGCATGCAAAAACCTTGGGACCAAGCATGAATGTCCAAAGTGTAGGCATAGTAAACTATCATTTTGAAGGCAGAAAAACCTGCATTTTAAATCTTGCCTGCTATTTACTTAGTTGAGTGACCTACAAACCAATTATAATATTCCTTTGAGCCTTCGTGTTCTCGTTTATAAAATGGAAGGAAAAAAATCCTTTCATGATGTTGCAGTGGAAGGTGATTGAAGTAAAGTACATAATGCACAAAGCCTCGTGGGTGCATATTAAAAAGTAAGAAAAGCAGCCGCTTTCTTCTTTCTTCCTTTCCTACCAGCACACATTGGCCCAAGGAAGATCCATCAGCTTCTGAATAGAGACGGAAACTTGGAATAATATGCTTGACTCAGAAGCGACACTGTGTCTTAATATGACCAGTTAACTAAATCCATAAGCATAATAGATTTTACATAATCTGTGACTATTATAAACAAGTAGAACTTGTGAACAATGTCTTTTTGAACTCCAGAATAACAAAGAAAGCACAAATTTCTTCAAGTCACTACAAACAAAAATGAATATGGCTGACTACATTAATTTTTTATCAAATTGATTGAGGTGGGCAGTTGTGTCAGGCCTGAATGCTCTTTCTAGTGGGTGCCACTTTACTACGAAAGAACAGGAAAAGTGCTTCACCTGTCACCTCTCACAGGTTCAATTAGTATCTGACCTCCACGTATTCTACCTCTCTTATTTGACGAAGTCATGTGCTGGGTTTCTTAGTTATTTTTTACTAGTGGGAGGGAAGTAAGAATCAGCTTGTTTAAAAACATCACTTTAGTTTTTGAAGAAATCAATTTCAGAGAAGTCGCAAGTAGAGTAGTGGTGACTGGGAGGCTGAGAACAGCGGAGGTGCAGACAACAGTTGTCAAGCGGTTACGTAGAGGAATGAGCTCTTCCGTGGTATAGAAGCACAGTAGGAAGACTAGAGCCCCCAACTTATTAATAGAGGACTGGAAAAGGAAAATTCAAAACTCCCCAAAGTAAAGAAATGGTCACTGTTTAAAGAGTTAATTACCCTGGCTCAATCATCTACAATGTACACATACATTAAATGATCACACAGGACTCCATAAATATAGATCATGCATCAATTTAGGATACAAAAGAAATTCAGCTTGGTACTATACTTTGCAAGATGAATCTTTTTTTTTTCCTTTAAACAGAATCAGAATTGCCTGGCAGCTTCTCTAAGGGTTGTGTGTCACCTTAGAAATCGTAGAAAATAATATGAAATTTTTCATCTCTCTATCTGTTCAGGCACTATAAAAATTCGTTGTGCAGTAGGGAGAATAAAAAGGTCAACAAGGTGGTTTGAAAAATAAAGCAATTCTGAATATATCAGTTTTAAATGCTCTGGCTTAAATGACATTTATTAGTCAATAATAACATTTGAAAAGATTCAGACCCTAGATCGTCATGGGCTTTATTTACAGCCCATCTTTCTTTAGCATTTGCTCCCATAGGACAACCCTTGGAAACCATACACTTGGCAGAGAAGGCAGGGGTGAAGAGAACAGGGGAAAAAATAAAAGGGAGGAGAACATCAACAAAGAGTTTGGCAATTCTTTGAAGTAACTTCTCAGCATGAAAAAAGAAAAAGAAAAGAAATCAACTTTCTAACATATTCAAATTAGAGTTCCTGAAACAATAACAGGAACTTTAGTAGACAAAGGCAGTTTTTCAAGTTTAAAAACAAAAAGGACAGCATGATGTGCTTTTATGCATGCATGGATCTCTTCAACTTGTCCTTACAGAAAGACCATATAAGGGGCTGGCCAGATAGCTCAGTGAAAAATGCCTGCTTTGGCAAGAGCAGGGACCAGGGTTCCATCCTCCCCTCCTCACTGAGCCATCGAACCTAATCTGAATGTGATATGGTGGTGCACACCTGTAATCCCAGGTGTGCTCTGGGGAGGCTGAACACAGGAGGATCACTAGGAGTCCACGCTGCGTAGTGAGACTCTGTACCAAATACATAAATGAAAGGGGGGAAAAAAGACTATATAAGGTGAGCATCATGTTGGGAACAGTTGTGTTGTGATTTTTGTGTCTTTGTGGCTGGCCGTGTCAAAGACTTCGCAATCCTAAAACACATTTAACAGTGGGACGTCCTGAATTCCTTGTAGGTTCAAACAAATGCTGTGAGATGGTAAACACATTAAATGACCCTCATTAGATTCACCCAAATCAATACTTACTTGGTCTTTTCAGTGCAGGTGCACACCAGCCTGCATGCTACCTTTTATCCCTAATCAGGGCTGCATATGCAGGGCCGTGAGTGGTGGGGATAATGAAGTGATATTAAGCATTTTTCCAAGGCTGCACTGCCAGCATCATTAGGGGTGTGCTAAAGATGAGGATTCCGTTGCTTAGTAACACAAATAGTGCAATGGAAGTGGTGGAGATCTATTTTTTTTTCTTTTTCTGCAGTCATGACTCTCTAATTCACTTTCGGTCCTGCAAGAGCAGTCTTCTGATTAATGACGTACCCTTTTTCTGACAATACACTCAGCCTGTCTTTTTTATACCCAGCAAGGTGCAGACAAAAATCTCATTTGCCTCAATAATCATTGTCTTAAATGGATCCAACTCTCTTCTGTTTTCTCAGCCTCCTCACTAAAATTGCTAGCAGTATCACTGCAATGCCAATAGTCCAGGTTGAATCCAGAGGATGGAGGTCATATTTCCAAAATGAAATGTGCATATGATATGAAATAATGAGGTCGGATAGCTACATGTAATAAATAAATTTCAAAGACAAGGTAACACTTCTCAGAATAAACACTGACAAGGCAATGAAAAGGTTGGGCAAGTTTTTACAGCTTTTTATTCTGTTTTGTTGCCAAAACAAGGGCTCATTTCTGTCCCTTGACACTACTGAGACACCTCTCTGATATTATAGAAACACTCAGTGGATCTTCCCCCTCTCATGGCAAGATTCGGACCTAAGAATGCGTGCATGATTATACACAGGAAATGTAAGTAAATACAGAAGAAGAGGTCAGAAACTACACAGATAAACAGAAAAAAAAATATGCTGACCTGTACCTTAACTACAATTGAGCTCTAAAATTGTCTCAGGCCTTTCCTCGTCAGCCAAGGCAAAAGGAAAACATCACTGAGCTCTGAACTAATGTCATGTGCATCTGTCAGTGAATACAAACCTTATCCAGAACTAAAAGCAAAGAGAGATTTAGTGACCTTGCTAACCTTTTGGCAAGTGAACCAGTTTTCTTTTGCTTCCATAAGAAATTGCCACAACACCTTAATGGCTTAAAAACAACTGATGTATTATCTTTTAGTTCTGAGGGTTAGAAGCCTGACATGGTCTCACTTGCCCAAAAATCAAGGTGTTACCAAGGCTGTTTTTTGTTTTTTGAGGTCCTGCTCTCGTTTTTCACCTTCTGGAAACAACTTACTTTCTTTGTCCCGTGGCTGTTATTCTCCATATTCAAGACTAACAAATTTATCCTCTTTTGAGCATTCATCCATAGTCCTATGTCCCTCTCTATGCGGCCAGTGTGGCTAGGTTCAGCCCATCTGGGCAATCCTTGAAGATCTCCCCATCTCAGTGTGCCTAATTTTATCAAGTAAAGTAACATATTCACTGGTGCTAGAAATAAGGATGTAGACACGCTTTGGGAGGTCCATTGGTCTTCTAATGACAAAAGGGTGCAGTGATTTTAAGAGAAGGCCTCCAATCTCAGAGTTTAGCTTGAACACTGCCTTGCACAACTACCAGGTATGTGGTCTTGGAAAATTCATCTGCCCTCATGAGCCTCTATTTTCCCATCATAATAATAGAAAATTATTACATAGAGCTTAAAATGTGTGTGAACTGCGTGATCCAGGCACTTAGCCTGGAGCTCAATAAATCACAAGTATTATTGTCTTGTTAGTTCTTATCGATTATTATAATGAATCATAGAATAGTCTGTATTTCCTTTCAAGAGTTAAACTTCTGTAGTCTTAGCATACTCACACATTTATTGTGTTAAAGGTCATAGAAAGAAAAAACTTTGAAGAAAGGATAGCTGATGCGTTGAGAGATTCCTTCTCTCTTAAATACCTGTTGTCCCAGTCAAGCCCTCAGTCATGGTTTTTGTTTTCTTTCATTGTCTTCTTTAGCAGATATTAAATAACAATCATTTCGGCTTCCGCTCTTCAGTGGTGTCTATCCAATGTGTAGCTGTTAGGTATTATTGGTAGAAGAAAATCTATTCACGTTAGCTATTAGAGTAACATGGCAAATTTAGTATTCTTTCTGTGGAAAATAAGTAAGCTGATAAGCTTTCTTCCAAAAAGGTAATCACGTTTCTTGAACCACAAAAGTACCTCTGAATGGGGAAAGATATTTTCTTAACATTGTTGGGGATCTGGCAAAATGCCAGGGCAAGCAACCAACCATTTGAATCACTGGAGAGAGAGATCCGACCTCGTGAAGGTCACAGGAGCAGATGAGCGCAATCTGCGAACTCTCCAGCAGGGGGCAGGTAGCCTTCCTGACCTTTATGTCCACCGCGTTGTTGTTGACCCACCTCACTTTATGAAATCAAAGGCTCAATGTTGTTCAAAGTGACCCTTGATTAGAACCCTTCCTCTCAGTGTCTCCCACCAACCCTTCAATTTCTATTATTTAAAATCCCATGTAGAATTTTTTAAACCCAAACAATAAAAAGTCCAAACAGTAATGCTTAAGTAAAATGGGGTTTATTTTGCTCAAGTAACATCAACTGGAGCTGAGAAAGCGCTGCGCTGATGAGCATCCCAGGGTCACCGAAGAGCCCGAGCGCTCTGCCTTTGCTGCTCTGCCATCTGCATCTGAGACAGGAAGAAACGTAAGATAAGGTGCTCTTAAAGAACTTGAGCCTTGTGAACATCCCAAATAAGATCTTAGGTATTGCTCAGATCCTTCCCAGAATCCTAGTAATTCTCACTTAGGTTTCATTGGTTAAAACCACGCCCACAGCAGACTGAGAAGCAAGATAGTAACAGCTAGGCATAGTGAGCGCTTCCTTGCGAGACCACAAGTCGGCCCCTGGGGAGTCGGGATGCTTTCCGCGCCAGACGCACTGCTGTACTCCTAGCTCCTCCACCTCCCACGAATGACTAGTGCGCTCAGTTTACACTTACTTTCCATTACCCTTAGATTGACTCTGAACACACAAACCCATCCTCAAAATGAGCCATATATACGAACCCACATCATTGTTGTATATTATGACCATCATGATTTCTTTCTTATTTTAGTTTATCAGTACAGTTTAGATATATATAATGAACACATTCATCATAGGGAATTTGAACCTGTACATGACACATCTTAGTTTCTCTTTTTTTTTTTCATTCATCTCCCGTCCCTTCAGCCCCTCGTCCCCTTCTTATCTACAAAGCTTTGTTTCCATTTTATCTTTTTTTCTGATGTTTTTCTTTTCCCTCCCTTCTTCCCCAGCCCCATACCCTGTCCACTTTTCTTTTGAACAATTGCTTCCTATCTCACAATACCTATTATATATTTTGGTTCTTATTTCCACTTTTAGCTTCTCACACCAGAGATACAATGTGATAGTTACATATGTGTAAAGATGAGCAAAAGAGGCTGGGGAGATGGTTCAGTAGAATAAGCGCTTCCCTGGAAAGCACAAGGGTCTGAGTTTAATCCCTGGTTGTGCCAAAAAATAACAAATAAAAAAAGATGAGCATAATTTCATTCCAGTTTCCTCAGTTTCCTATTTTTCCAGTTTGTTTAACCAACATTTCATCCACATTAAAATAGCTGCAATTCTCCTCACAAAACATGCATTTCTACTTCTGTGTGCTTTCCTGTATTTAGGATGTCCCTCCCCTTTTGTTTTGCACAGCAATACCCTGCTATTGTCTTAAGATCTGTCCTGCCTGATACCACATCTGCAATGCTCCTCCAAGTTAACCTCAGTAAAGTTTGTTGGGCTCTCACTGTGTCCTCTTTTTACACAATAGTATTAAACTGTTTGCTGTTTCTGTTTCTGGTCTTCCACTTTCATAGTCTGATGTTCTTCAAATTAAGATTTTTCTGTTCTTCTCCTGCCGTACAATAGTCTTCAATATATGATTCCTCTTTTGACTAGAGTAGACCTTGTTTCCTTGAGCTTAACCAACAGGTCAAGCATTGATCAAATACTAGGTTATCTTCATTGACGATCATTTTTTTAGCATTCCAGCTGGTGTCCCTTTGATGCAATCACTTTCCAGGAGAGATCAAAGTTCATTAATCAATTTTTAAATTGTTTTAATCTTTTTATCTGCTTATTTATTTGGTACAGGGTCTCGATATATAGCCTGGACTTGTAGTTATCCCCCTGTCTCAGCCTCCTCAGCACTGGGGAGACAAGCATGAGCCACCGTGGCTGGTTTCAGTGGTTGGCTCGGTGCAGGGTCAGCAGGGCATACGACTCCAAGGATTGAACCCAGGTCCTTGCTAGGCGGGTGCTTAGACAACCGGCTATCTCCCTGGCCCCTGTTAAGCAATTATTGGCTCTACTAAAACACAATTCTACCAATATGAAAACTTGAAAAGCTGGAAGATTACTAAAACATAAGTGAAATGAAGTTGAAGATATTTAGATCACAAAGAATATCTACAGACCTTACTAGCACAGGATTTCTCTCTCAGGGGTCTTTCCATAAAAATGCAATTTATGAGCACGCTTAACCAAAGCTCTCTCCAACCCATTAGAAAAATACTGCCACTTCCTTTGTTTTGAAGAAAAAAGTCACAAGCTACTCCAAAATTAATCTGCAAAAAGTCATAAAGTTGACACAAGACAATTACTGTCTACCATTCTTACTCTACGTTTTCAAGATCTATCAAATCTAAAGTATCAATTATTTTATAAATTGAAAAATTGATCCGATAAATGACCACAGAATGTTCACACTCACTAATAAATAAACTCAAATTAGGACAATGAGGTGTTTTTCAATCTTAGCATAATCTTGTATTTATGAAGGTAGTTCCCAATACTCTCAAGAGAGCTGTTCAATTGGTTGTCTAGTGATAAGGCTGCATTACTTGGACTTTGGGTAATGAAGCTAATAGACTGTATGACATACTATGAACTTTTTCATATTTTTGAACTAGTAAATCAATTTTTAGAACCTATCCTAATTTTAAACAAAACTAGATGCAATGAAAATGTTGCCACATTATTTTAACAAGAATAGAAGTAATTTAATTAAAGACCAAGTAACAAGAAAACTGTCAACAAATTATAGTATTCACTCATTGAAAACTTAAAACACGTTTGTACTCCACTTCACTTACATTCCACATCATTCCAAAAGGTATCAGAGACAGGAATATGGGCTGGGAAGCTAACACAGTAGAATAAGCACCTGCCTGGCAAGCGCAGGATCCTGAGTTCAATCCCTGGTACCATAAAAAAAAAAAAAAAAGAGGCAGGAATGTCAAGCTAATTTTTTTAATAATACTGATTATATAACTGTATACAAACCATTACAAATTATACTGGGTAGAAATGTAGCCCCTATTAAATAAATTAATGAGGCTATAGATATCCTATTTTTGTCCTTTTCCTTTTTTTTTTTTTTTTTTTTTTGTGGAACTGGGGATTGAACTCAAGCCCTTGAGCACTTTCCAAACAAGTGGAGTGGCAGGGCTGGCCAAATAGCTCAGTGGATTAAAGCACCTACAAGCAAGTGCAGGAGCCAGGGTCCTACTGTGCTGACCCCACCCCTGGAGCACTCTGACATGGCAAATGAGAAGTGGCGTGGTGGCACATGCCTATAACCCCAGTGTTTGGGAGGCTGAAAAAAGGAGAATCACTATGAGTCCAACCTGTGTAGTGAGACCCTGTAAACCCTGTACTAAATACATCTTAAAAAAAAAAAAGTACAGTGGCAGATAGATGTCTGTCATCTCAGATATTTGAGGGGTTGAGGCAGGGAGGATCACAAGTTCAAAGCCAGCCTGAGAACTTCTGACTCTCTCAGAATAAAGATCTCTCTAATTAGTAGAGCACTTCATGGCCACGAAGTTCTGGGTTCAATCCTTAGCACCACAGAGTAATGATAATAATAATAATACAAGGAGGTTTGGAATTAATTATGTGGTCTCTGACTTAGTGATGTGATTTATGATTTTTTAGAATTTTCAACAGTGTGACTATAACACACATTCAGTAAAAACCATACTTGGGATTTTATTCTTTCCCCGAGTTAATGATATGCATGCACACTGATTCTCTCTCAGAACCCTGGGCAGTGGGCAAGAGAGTCAAGTTTCCTAGGAGTCACTCCATCATGAGGGTACTATGTTGCTAAGCTTTAAGGGCTCGGAATTAGGTGTTTCAATTTACTTACAATATGTTCAGTTGGTGGCAGGTTCATTGTACATAACACTGTACCCCATTGTAAGTGGTGGGTGTCAGACACGCAAGAGAAACAAAAGTGAAGCTGGTACCTAAATCTTGCATTGTTAAAGGCATTTGGGGACCAAAAAAAAATCCAGGCTTATTTGTTTTCTAGATCGCATCACAGAATAAGAAGTTTAAGGGACAAGCTGATAAAGAACAATTATTGTCATGGTCCATTTGGTTTGGTTGGTCAGGGAGTATGTGGGTTTGTTTTTTAGTTTTTTAAAGCAAAACCTCAAAAAATCTGTAAGAGCTTATTCCAAGCCAGAAGAGCTCTGGTTGGTAAATTTTCCAAAATGAGTGCACCAAGTTTGAAGTCAAATGTAACAACTCCTGAAAATGTTATGATAACCCTCCGAATCCCAGAACAGCTCATGTCAGATCTGCAATTTTGGCACGGCTTTTTGCAGAATAAAACAAATCTCTGTTCTTGATTTTTTTTAACACATACTCATAAGTTTCTTTGGAGCCAACTGAGAAACCACAGAACAGTCAGGAAATAGAAAGTGGAACCGTGTCTGAAGAAAAAGATGGCTTCCTGGACTAAGCCTCTCAACAGAGAAAGAGGGAGAGACAAAAAAATTAAGGTCAAAAATAAAAAAAAGAAGCCTATGAAAGTGAACAAAAACTCAACAAATACTTTTAAAAATTTGTTTACCTGACTTCAGATTTTAATTTTCAGAGATTCACTATCTTACAAAAAAGGCCCAATCTTTATGGATCCTTCACAATCCTACTGGACTGGAACCCAGCATCTTCTGGTCTTGTCTGTCAGTTATGTTCTCTGCTCTTCAGAGATACCTGCAGTAGCTCAGGTTTTGGGTTTTTTTTTTTTTTTTT
>NW_004524697.1:4431790-4434524 GCF_000260255.1 Octodon degus | reverse complement strand
TTTTGGCAGAACCAGGGATTGAACTCAGGCCCTTGTGCTTGCCAGGCAAGTGCTTATTCTACTGAGCCATCTCCCCAGTCCCTCAGGTTTTGGTCCTTGTTCTTTTTTCTGACACTGTTCTCCTCCATCATTTACCTCTTTACATTCATATTTGTAAAAGCACAGTGAAAAAATTAGAAATCACATCATGCATTTCAAAAACTAGATTGAAAACCAAATAAATGCTATTATTTTGTTTTCATTATTGATCATCATTATTATAATTTATTCAAATTCATTAGTGACTAAAGTATGGAAATTAAAGTAAATATTTAAATACTCTTATTTATCAAGTTCACTGAGCTTTTCTGTATTGTAAATGGATGGATTCACGTTTTATAGTACCCACAAAAAAATGATTGAGACGTAAGATCAAATTACAAAGTAATGGAAACTTCCGTGTTCAGAAACTCAATAATATTTTAAATTTAGTGCTAGAATGTCTTATTCCCTCCAAGAAGTGTTTTTTATTCTAGATGTATCATTCAAGAAACATCTTTTCTCTTGGGTCACTTTATGAAAGCTGAGACCATCTGTATCTTCATTATCAGCCATTTGCTCTGAAAAATTCTTAGCAAGAGACAACTACAAATCTATAAATGACTAAGAAAAAAAAAGCCCGTGGACTCTTTAACATTTCTAAATGAATAATTTTTCATTAAATTTTGAAATATTTTCTCTGTATTAGCTTTCATCTATAATCACTAATATTTAACGATTTTACCTGTTTCACTTGTAATTTTCCTATGATCACTTGTCATGGAGACAGTCATATGTTTTAAATATTAAATCATAAATAGCATGATTTTCTTTTATAATCTATTATTATATTTACTAATACTTCATACTAATATAAAATGTTTTCATACAGCCCTAATTTTTGGAACTTATAATTAAATTATTAGATGTAATATTTAAAGCATGAGCTATTTAGTTTGTTATATGAGAGGAGGGAAAAATTTTCACTTTTTTTTTTTTTTTTTTTTTTTTTTTGCGGAACCAGGGATTGAACTCAGGCCTTTGCACTTTCCAGGCAAGCGATTATTCTACTGACCTATCTCCCCAGCCCCTCATTTTCTAAATAAACAATTTTCTTGATTTTTTTTCTGAGCACTTAGCTTAGTTTTGACAATTATATGAATGTCCCACTGTCATTTTGTGAACTCTTACATTTTAAGTGGTTCCCAAGTCAATTCTTCACATCCTAAGCTCCATTCACACATTCTTCTTTTTAAAATATTCCTCAGCTAATTTCGGGTGTATTTACTTTGAAATTAAATTTTTAATTATTTTACTAATTCAGTAATACCCAATTTCAAATTGCACGTTTGGTGTCTTCAGATCTTAATTTGAGAGGAACTGGTAACTTAATAGTATTCCATCTTCTCTTTTTGAAGTGTGATTTCTTAAAATATCTTTTCTGATGCTTAATTTTTTAAAACCCAACCTTTTAGTTAGGATAATTCTAACATGTTTTTCTTTTGGAGAGAGGTAGGACTTTTTCCACTCGTAACCGTGAACAATTATTCCTAGCTTTAAAAACTACTTCCGATTCTCTTATTGATGAGTACACTGAAATTATGCTGCAAAATCAGAAGTGTTGCCTAGTTTATTTGCATTTTGATGGAATTTTAAACCTGTTGCAGGTCTTCAGATTTCTGGTCAAATGGAACATTATCTAATTCTTCCACCTATTCACCTCAATTTCTTCCTCAATAACATAACCCTGACAAAATTTTCCTGCAAAAAGACATACTTTTGTGTGTAAATCAGCATTTAAACTATCACTTAATGTTTATAGTTCCCAAATGAGTCTTTCATCTGCTTTAGAATCTAGTATTTCTTTTTAAGTCATTCAGCCTTCCTTTTGTTCACAAATAAGCCAAAGGCAGGCGTCCTGCCTGCCACCTTCCATCCTGCCCACAGAGCTGTCCAGACTGTTGACATCACGTGACAGGAGCCACAGCACCTCTCTGAGGCACCAGTTGTCAGCCATGTTTCAGGACATGGAGCTGCCATAGAGCAGTTCTTGTGCGATGGTTGTGCAGAGAGTCCTTTTAGTTGGCTAACGCCTTCACTCCTGCAAATTTGCAGCCCTTCCCTTTGTGCTCCTTGACCTTTTCTCATTTACAATTATCACATTGAAAACCACAATAGACACTGTTACAATTTTCTTTCCAGGTAAACACATTTTTGAAAATTCAATATAAGCACACCTATTTTATTTACTCATATATTTGGTCATATATATATATATATATATATATATATATCAAGATTCCTTTTTGTGTGTGTTATTTCCTTTCTGATTAAAGAAATTCATTGAGAATAAGTCTGCTAGGAACAAATTTGGAGTTCACTCAGGAGCTTCAATGTTATCCAAGTAGTTCAGATTCTAAGAACACACTTTCAAAAAGTTCTCTTTCAACCGTAGATCTTTTGTGTGATTTTGATGAAGGGAACTGCAAGTTGTGCTATCTGAAGTGATGTCTAATGATGACAGAATTTTTTTTTCAAAGTTTTATTGATAAACAGATAGCAATGAGACAGTTTCAAATCCAATCGGAAGTACAGTTTCAACAAATAGTACACTGTTTATATTCTTCTTATTGGTTAATTGCTGTACAAGAAGTGGACTTGTGATCCTATTTACAAACACCATTAGAACAAATCATTCTATTCATTAAGAGAATGC
>NW_004524697.1:4411482-4427287 GCF_000260255.1 Octodon degus | reverse complement strand
GGCCCAAGGGGCTGGGAGAGGGTCCGGCCCACTCTGTGCCTGGGCTGGGACTGGTCCTGCCAGCGCAGGGTAGCAGGAAGCTCTCCGCACACTCACCGGACCTGGGCTAGGACCTGATGACAGAATTTAAACTTTACAGTCTTTTAAAACACGCTTTCCAATGAAGGGCTGTAACTGAGGAATGATTTGACCTAGTGACCATAGATTATAATGTCATGTTCTATTTTTTGGTTCCTGACTTTATACTAATGTTTTACCAGGTAAGCATGTATAAGTAATAGGAATATAATGAGCCCAGCCTTTCACTGAGAATAACCAAGAGAGGAAAATGCATACTTACTAATTGGATTTTCAGTAGCCAGTAAGACTTCTGTCTTTCACCTGTTCCTGAAATCATAAATAAAATTAACTGTGACTATAAATGCAGGTGTTTACGTCAAAGACCCAGAGGGAAATGAAGCTTCAAGCTCAGTGTTCATATTAAGGCGGTAGGTAACTGTAGTCCTAAGCAGTGCTAGAGGAAAATAACCTCACCACAATCTAATACAAGTAAACACTGATTTTTAAAATGCCATCAACTATTTTAGTCATCTTCATGTGGGTCATTGTGTGGGTCTGAAAAGGACAGAATGAGACCAGAGCTAGGCCTTGCCCTGAACCTTTACATTCCGCTTAAGCCACAAGGAAAGCCCATGATGATTTTGAGAGGGATACCACAAGCTGGAGTGGCATTCCTGAGCCTTATAAAGTCATAAAAATAGCATAGAGGCTGCTCCCTCACTTTCAAACCTCACAATATATCTTATGCCACACTGACAGCCACTGGCCACATCCACCAATCCAAAACCAAGAGCCCTGCTTGACATTTCTAGTCTTTTTAATGACTGCACAGAGCAGCTAGAATAAGTAATAGCAGCACCTTTGGTCTGGCAGCTATGTCTACTGACTCAGTTAATACCTGCTCTTCTATTCATTAAATTACTGTGCCTGAGTTTCACTAGGAAGGTGCAAAGTCACGTGCGCTTGTACTTCTCAAGACACTGTAAGAGAATAAGCAATTATGTTAAGTAAGCCATATGAACTAAAAAAAAAAAAAAATGAAAGAAAGAAAGAAAGCCCAAGTGAGAACTCGCCAAAGATCTCATTGTGAATGACATAAATATCAATGATTGGCAAGTTTTGTTATAGTTTTTTGCCTAAAATCTCATATATATTAATCATTATCTTGTTGAGAAAATAACGAATTATCAGACTATGAAAGCCTGAATGTTTGTATGTACTTTTAATAAAACAGAATGTTATAAAAGTAATATAAAAATAAAACTAAATGTAAAGAAATTAACCATGCTGAAATAATATGGTTAACATTTTGGCATTCATCCTTTTGTTCACAGAAGCATTCTATGTCACTATTGCACCGTAATTTTATTTAACATAAAAATGAAATATTATCCCTTGTTGACATACAATCTTGTAATCATCATTTTTAAGTGCTGTGATGTTCACTTGGTGAACATAATTCGCTTAACTATCTTTTAATTTTGGATTTAAATTGTTTACATTATTTACAATTACACTTTTTAAATGTCAAATACAATTCTTCATCAATATAATTTTCCCCCTCCAAAAATATATATATAATTCCTTCCTTATGCCAACTAGTAGCAAGTCCCACTGAGGGGTGGAATTACTGTTTCACCATTATAAAGATTTTTTAAATAATGTGAATACATTGTATAATTTTATTTTAATTCTTTTTCTTACTGTGAAACTATTTTGTATTGAGGTTCATTTTTCTTAAAATTTGAAAAATCCATGAACTATGAACATAAAACAGAGTTGCAATCTATCACCTTGCCCATTAAATATCTTTAATTTTTCAGTACTTTTGACTCCAATATCTTTCATGTTCTCAAAGTCTGTGTAACCCCAGCAGTGTCACACTCACACAGAACCACCCATTTTCTACCCACATTATATACAAAATCAAGCTTGATGACGCTCGCAGTAAACTCAATTACCCTAACTTGAATATCAATGTGAGTTTTATTCCATGTGACAACCATGTGTACTACCATAGGACACTGCCCATATGCAGACACTAGTACATCATTTAAGAATATTGGAACAGATTTTCAGAAACAAGTGATTCAGTTCTCTGTTAAAAAAAAAAGGAAAACTGATGGTGCACCACTCCCATCAGACAAAGGGATGTAGTCCCTTTGCTTCTACCCATTTGGCTACTCCTATAGAATCCTGATTAACTAGATACTGTGTGCTTTGCTGGTACCCAGTGAGCAAAGAAAATTTTATGGAACTAACAAAAAAATTACCTTTCTTATTTTTAAAATACAGCCCTAAATTTATGAGTTTAAAAACAGATATGCCCCAGGGTTGAGGAGATAGCTCAGTAGAAAAGGGCTTGGCTGGCAAGTGCAAGGTCATGAGTTCAATCCCAGGTATTGCAAAACAAAAACAAGTATGTCCCACAAAAGCATGTTATATTACCAATCAACTTTGCAGGCTTCATTTCACTGACTTGCATTTAAATTAAGTAGCACTGACTCAGATAAGCATCTTTTGGCAGGCATTCTTCACCTTCTGTCAATTTTTCTGACACGCTTTTCCTGTTGCTTACGTTAGCCATATTCATTATATTCTCCTCAGTATTTTAATTTTTGAGTTTCAATCATTTAGTGTTTAATTTATTTTCCAGAGTGTTAGGCACATATAAATTTCACTTCAGTTGGATATCAATAAGAAAGCAAGAGGATTCATAGTGATTTTCTTAGCTATCAATGACTATGAGTGAAGCCTGGAATTCATCTATAAAAAAATGAGAATGTAATAATAAGACAATCACCTCTCAGAAACCTGGTAGTTCAGCAAGGCAAGTGACTCAGACAGAAGGTATTACAGCCACTTCTTTGCAGAGTTTACAAAGTTGTGGGAAGGCAAACAGCCATTTGAAGCTTTCTGAGGCAGCAATAATTACACGATTCCATAAAGCACTCAACAGTCTAATGTGACTGTTGTGAAGGCTTTTCTAAATATGCAATCTTTTCAAAAAGATCATAGAACAACATTACTGTAATCATTAGTGGTCTATCAATTGCAGCCATAAAAATAAGATAGATCTACCTTGCTGCAAGAGTTCCTTTTATACAGAAATTAACACTAAATGATGAGGCTTTGGAGCATTACGGAATTAATACCTCCTTTAGCAGAAGAGATGCTTGCACATTTTCTCTAGGAAGTAGAAGATCAGACTGACTGCTGTTCCCCAATGTTTTGTATTTTCAGGCTGGCCAGATAGCTCAGACTGAAGCTCCTGCTTAGGCAGGCTCAGCGACTGGGGTTCGATTCCCAGCGTGCCGTGCCAGCCCCTCCCCTGGGGCACACTGAGACGACGGTTGAGACTGGGCATGGTGGCGCGTGTCTATAATCCCAGTGCTTGGGAGGCTGAAAACAGGAGGATCACTACGAGTCCAATCTGGGTAGTGAGACCCTATAGACCCTGCACTAAATACATTAAAAAATAAAAATAAAAAAATAGAATGGCTTTTTAAAATAGTAGACACTTTTCCATGTGGTAGTAATGTGCTATACATCATAAAACTTAAAACTACATTTCAGAGCTATATAATTCAAATATTTTTGAAAGATTAAATTGAACTTCAGAGATATTTCTAGAGAGCAGGACTTTATATATTATTACCTAATGTATTTTATTTAACAAAAATCTTGAATAGAGTCTAGCTTTGGCTTTTTTCTCATTAATTATTGACTGAGTCCTATAATATGTAAAAATCTATTTAGGGTAACAAATTGATAGTCATTTTCATTGATCAAGCATTGGGCTTTGGTACACCATTACCCTGTGTAATACCTGACTTAGAGTTCCCATAACTTCATCTTCATAGACTAAGAAAAATAAAAATAAAAATAAAATTTACCACTTGGCTTCACCTTAAGATTTAAATAAGAATTTTCTACTTCATTTTCCTCTCACCCTAGTTCACAGATACTTTTCCTAACATTTTTTATTAATAATAAAATTAAAATTCAGAGAATAGTGTATTCTAGTGCTCTGTAAGTTTTAAAACATTCTTATGGACAACATAATTTGACAATGTCTCTGAAAGGGAAGACACTTAACAATTTCCTCATGTTGCCAGTGATGAAACTGAACATCCCTGAGATTTTTTTAAAGAATGTCCTAAATTCTCACAACTAGGAAACATTAAAATAAGAGTTGGATTTTTCAGCCTATCAGTACTATTCACCTGCAAAGTAAGAACAGCAAACAAATGCAACATCATCTTTCACAATTATGCAAAACTTATGCAAATCAAGATATGCACTAATTAGAAAATATCAGATAACCTGACACATAGCATAAGAGAAGCAGTCTGTAAATATTAATTTGGGTGACATTTCCTACACAAACAACTGAACACATATGTGATCTGCCTCCTCGAGTTGAAATTAAGCACTGGGCTGGTACTGCCTGTATATTTTTCACTTTAAATTATGATTTACATAATTTATGATGGATCATAAAAATAGAAAAAGGTGCAGAGATCAATTAGAACAAAAATCATACAATTCTATCATGATAAATTCAAAATTATAAACTTTTTGCCATACTTATATGGATTTTTCTTTTATCAACACAGAAACATTACAACAAAGTAGAAGCCTTATTTGGCACCTCCTTCCCCACCACTCCATTGTGTTTCTTTTTTCCTCCTAAAATTTAAGCTGTATCATAGGTGTGTTATGTATTTCTGGTCCATGTTTGCACTTATGTGAACACAGACAAGTGTATCATCTATATAGACCTGAATAGCACAGGGCCAAGTGTTGTTAGGAGTATATATATTAATTTTACATAAATAGTTATGTTCCTTACTTACTACAATTTAATAATTTGCTTTTCATTCAGTACCATAAATGAGTTCTATCCCTTTTTCTACATGCCAAAATTTGTCACTATATCTGCAATTATATATTTTATTAATCCTTTTCTTCACTGATGGATACTTAAGGTTTTTCAGACTGCAGGTAGACTCATCCAATCAATCAAGAAAGGGCAACTCATTGTAGTAAAACTGTCAGAGATGGAGCTGTACACCTTCATCTGCCCACCCGGTCTGCCTTTTTGTATCATAACCAGAAAGCAGAAGGGACAGAGCATAAAAGCAGAATATCTCTGAACAATTCCACTTACCAAATCAATAGTCTAGCTTCGTCTAGAAATTCTACCTGTGCAGTCAACAGGAAAGATGAGTTAGACATCTCCAACATTAACTAATAAACAATTTCCCATTGGATGCTTGGAGGGAGAATCTCTGTTCTTTGCAAGATGAGCGTGGCCATGTGATTATTCTGATCAATGAAATGCAAGCACCTGAATTCTACAAACTGAAAGGGTAATATCACATTGTTGTTTTACCGGTTGGATACACTTTGGCTCCCTTGGGTATAGGAATCCCTTGCGAAGTTCAATAATATAGCCCCCACTTATATCCTGCTAGTTGTGTCCTGCTGATATTCCTTAATTAGAAAACATACTGCTTATCACTGAGGTGAGACCATTATCAATACTTTCATTCCCATCCTGGGTTTTATTCCAAGCACGTGGAGGTGGTGGTCTGTCTGCAAATCTTCTCTGTCTGACATCCAGTTGTCTTTGTGAGTTTTCACTTTTGGATACATTGAAAATAGTAACAGCAAGCAGCAAAATGATGCCCTCACCTCCCCAACTCTTGGGCTCGCGAATCTGCTCTGTCATGTCGCATGAAGAGCAGATAGCTTTTCCTCAGACATCCTGAGCTCTCTGAAGTGTCTGTAGTTTCCATCCCTTCTCAGGCCACTTACAACTTGGACAATGTTGAGCAGAAAAAGCCAGTTATATTAAATGGGGACTTCTCTGTGGTAGAAAGGACACTGGATTGAACTACTTTCATGATTCTCAGAGCCTCTAATGAGGACCATATAACCCCCATGGTTTTTAGTGTTAGGCCTTGTCTAGGACAAGAAAGACATAATGAAACTAAGACCATGCTGTTGTATACACAAGAGTCCTGTAAGCATATTTCCTGGAACAAATATGTAAGCATTTTCCTGGAATATACATAGCAGTACAATTCTTGGGTCACAGATTTATGTAACAGTCAAAATTATTCCTGTTTTGTCTGAAATAAAAGAGAAGATGACTAATGCTGCTTGCTCTTCCCCACCCAGCTTCTCACCTTATCCCTTAGGTCTGTTATGATCCAATAACTGACAAAAGCTGTTTTTTAGAGTCAAAAACCTGATACCCTACTTCCCCCCAACTTCCTCAGAAATTTCCTACCTTAGTTTATAAATTTTAACCCATCTCTACTGTCAACAAATGTAAAAGAGAACACTGGATTACAGAATAATTTTGTTTCCTCCACCTGTTTCCCTAAATATCTGCCTTCCAGAAAAGCAAAAATAAATAACACAAATTGGAGAAGCTGAACCTAAGCCTCCAATTAAACCTGGTAAATTATTATTTTGACCTTGGTTCTGAATTTAAAGAAGCTTCATGGAGAAATTGTAGTAATATCTCACACCTCCCTTTCACTTGGGTGAGGAGTGATTTATTATAAGCCACTTGTTAGGGATCTGTGTTTAACTGAACATAACTTGTACTATATCCCAAATCAGAAATCAGAAAATTATAGATTGTGCATTATTTTTGATAAGCTGATAAGGTAAAACTTTACTTTTTTCAAGGATTAGTTAATGAAAAGGCTCTTCTACTGTTCAGACTTGACAGAAATCTTCCCCATAACCATGCTATGGCTGACCCTTGTAGGCAAACCGATGACATCCAAGACTGTAGTCCTGGAAAACAAACATGCACAGTATATTTTTCTTCTCCAAATTACATGAAAACCTTCCCTGAACTCATAATTTATACAAATATACATATTGAAAATATGTACTTAACACACTCAATGGCAAAGTCTGAGTGTCTTATTTTGTAGATCTGTATGTTAAGAGCCTAGAAAAGAAAACATTATTTGAACATCAGTGCTGTTTCTGCTCATTCAACAGAGACACAAGAGAGGAATACAAGGGACTGACGGATTCAAATATGCAGATTAGAGGGGTGTTCTTCCGATAATGAAACTGGCTGCAGCCATTCAGTTAGCTTTTACTCAAAAAGCTGTTAAATACTTGCCAGTGAAGTGGCACTAAAAAAAATTATCATGCCAAAGAAAAATGACTATGTTGAACTTCTTAAAAAGTGCTGATATGGATCTACATGAAATCGTCTTTAGAATATTGACAGCCTACAACTTCACCTTTTCTATTCTGTGTTGTCCTTGTTCTTCCTCCACAAGTACCATGATTAGCTCCCTCTGGATTGATTCAAATGATGGAATTTTCCTCAATACAGTTTTCTGACTTTATCTTGTGACATTAATCATGGTAAGAAGTTGCATAGAAACAGTGCTGCATTATACTAAGTACTGCTGATAGCACGACAATTAGCTCTTGAAGCAAAAGAAAAAGGCTGGATGAAAATGCATCTTTCAGTTGTGCAAGAAGCAGAGTTATTTTAAAAAATATCCTTGGAACCAGCTAGATAGCTCAGTGGATAAAAGGGCCTGATTAGGCAGACTCAGGGTCCGAGGTTCAATCCCTAGCATGCCAGCCCTGTCCCCAGGGTGCGCTGAGATGGTGATTAAGACTGAGCATGGTGGTGCATGCTTGTAATCATAGCGCTTGAAAGCTGAAAACAGGAAGGATCGCTGAGTCTAATCTGTGCAGTGAGACTCTGTAGACCCTGCACTAAAGACATAAAAAAAAATCTTTGCTGAAAGTAGTATATTGATTAATGCTTTCCTTCAAATATTTAGCAAATTCAAAATTCACTAAAACATGTTTTTCCTGTAAGCAAGTTAAATATTTAGTAAAAGATATTGACATTTTCTCTTTGTAAAACAAAAAATAAAAATAAAAAACCTTATTTGGTAGCAGCCAGTGACATAACTATTGTTAAAGGATGAATTGCCTGCATCGCTGCTTTGAGAAGCTTGTTAGTCACCAGACACCAAGCAGAGAGCACCGTGGTCTACACATCCACAGAGACATGAAAGACAGAGGGGGTTATTACAGCTGAGTGTCCTAGAGTTTAAAGACAGCAGCCACGTACACATGCCGTGAAGAGGAAACAACAAAACACTGGACAGCCAAAGCAACTGCGCAGACAAAGTCTACATTTCTAAATAATCAGGGAATGGGAAAGAAAGAGAAATACAAAACTGAGGATCTGAACTATTCAGCTACAACTGGTGTTTTCTTTTGTTAAACACCCCTGCTTCAGATTCGCTTTTCTCCCCCATGATCAAAAGAGAACTTGAAGCCATTTAATTCTGTATCTGCTTTAGTGGTTTAGATACCTTAATTTATTGAGTAAGTTGAGAATAAAGGGAACCAGTTGGAAATCATTGCACTGTAATTCATGGCACAAAATCTAATTTTTCTGTTAAGATTTCTTAAAATAGTTATTTTAAAGCAAGTAGAAAAAAATAATTACCTTGTAAACATCCTTGGAAAGCATTCCCATTTGTCATATCAGATGCCTGGAGTGAAGAAATGGCAGTTAGCGAACTCGGTCAGTGCTGAGCGCCAGATTTGACAAATTCCTTTAACGACGATGATGATCTCTTCAGACTCCTGGAAACAGAGAAATAGTGACTTAGCTGAGCTCTTCAGTCTTCCTGCAAAACATAGTATATAAAAACAATTTTATTAGAGCTCTAGAATAAAATTGAAGACTTGGGAATTGTGGCCAGCATTTTGAAAATGTTAACTATACCAATAAAAACTTTAAGAAGTAAAATTACCTGCTTAATCAAGTCAAATACATTCAATGCTGCTAAATAATTAAATATAAAAGGTGTTTCAAGCAAGATTCTCCTTGTTAACCTAATAAACTAAAGGAAAATCATTTACAGGGCAAGGTGACAGGTGAAGTGTTAAAATATTTTTGAAAACAGTTTGGAAATACATATCAACATTAAGAATGTGCTTATGTTTCTTTGGCTAATAATGCTTGTACTTAGAAACTATTTTAAGAAAACAATCAGCAAAAATAATATATAATAACATTCACTGGGTAGTTTTTAAAATGAAAAACATTTTAAAATTAAATATAAGAATGTTGAAATAAATTTCTGTAACTCATAATAACTCTTTAAAAGATTCCTTTGCAGAATCACTACTAAAATAGACAAAGGTTCATTTTTTGAGCCAAAATATATAAGGCTAACTAGCCAGGCATTGTGGCACGTATCTGTAAACCAAGCACACTGGGAAGCTGAGGCAAGAAGGCCTCAGGTTTGAACCCAACCTGGACAATGTAGCAACTTAAACCCTATCTCAAAACAAAAGTAAAAAGCACTATGGATGTAGCTTGGAGTAAAGGCACTGAGTTTAATCCCCAGTACCAAAAAAAGGCAGGTACACACTGTGTACAGTGTGCTTTAAAGGTAATGCAAGTATTGCTTCCTTTTGCATAATAGGTATGCGATGCCTTGTACTATTTGTCCCTTTCATTTTCCAATTTCTTTTGTTTCTATTTCCTTTTTAATAAAATCATAGAGAACAGTAAATTTTGGGTTTATCTTAAACAATCTACTGAAGGTAACTTCACTAAGCCTACATAGTTGTCTTGAAATGTTTCTTTTCTGCAAAAGAGTGATTAGATATTTTATTTATTTTGTTTGGTTTTTTTGGTTTTTGGGGTTTTTTGTTTGTTTGTTTGTTTGTTTGTTTTGGTTTGTTGTTTTTTTTTTGTGGAACGGGGATTGAACTCAGGCCCTTGCATTTGCCAGGCAAGCGTTTATTCTACTGAGCCATCTCCTCAGCCCCCGATTGGACATTTTAGGAAGGATTTTGTGATGGCAATTCTCATCAAAGAACAAATATTTGAGGGCCAGCCAGATAGCTCAGCAGACTAAAGTGCCTGCTTAAGTAGAGCACAGGGACCGGGTTCAATCCATGGCACCCCTGGGGGACACTGAGATGGCGATTGAGACGGGGCATGGTGGCACGTACCTGTAATCCCAGCATTTGGGAGACTGAAAGCAGGGGATCACTATGATTCTGATCTGTGCAGTGAGTCCCTGAAGACCCTGAACTAAATGCATAATTTTGAGAGAAAGCTGATCCTCAGGGAACCAGTTACCATTCTCTGGAAGAGAAGCATAAGAGCAATCCAGGGATGAATTGTATTTGTGGAAACAGAATTCATGTTTTCAGCTGCATATGAGAGAGTGCTCCACTCCAATCAGGAAAATGGCACCTAATGCAACTAGCAGTGCACAAGGAAACTCATGTACATCATTGGAGAATGAAGGATTAATTAGGGTTCTATTTCCAAAATATAAAATGAGTCATAAAGTATTTCTAAAATATGACCTTTTTTTAATAAAAAGTCATAAATGGGGCCAAGGATATAGCTCAACAGCATAAGCACCTGCCTGGCAAGTGCAAGGTCCTGAGTTTGATCCCTGGTACCACAAAAAATTAAATATTAAAAATTAAAAAGTGCTGGGCCGGCCAAATAGCTCAGTGGATTAAAGCGCCTGAAAGCAGGTACAGGATCTGGGGTTCAATCTCCGGGGTCTGCTGTACCAGCCCCGCCTCCGGGGCATGCTGAGATGGCAATTGAGACTTGGCATGGTGGTGCACGCCTGTAATCCCAGCTCTTGGGAGGCTGTAAACAGAAGAATCACTATGAGTCCGATCTAGTAGTGAGACCCTGAACACCCTGTACACTCTTCCCTAAAATACAGAAAAAAAAAAATTAAAAAGTGGTATGTTAGAAAATAAAAGTTTAGTTCCATGTTTATATTATCCTTCAGCATTTTGCTTGGATGCAATTTTATTCTATGAGTTTTACTCCAAACTGTAACATGTCTGAGTTCTTATTTAATCAACGGCTCTCATGAGGCTCACAGCTTACTTATCTGGAATGCGTAGATGTTTACAGAGGACACAGTGCTGGGTGCATTTCCATATTATTTGTTCAATAATTTACCATACACTGGAGAAGTGGTTTCTTTATTACTTGTCCTAAAATTAGCTGTGAAGTATTAAATCTCATCACAACATGTAATATCAATAGCATAGGAAATGGATTAATAATAAATCTTTATATATTTGTAACACATATTTTGAGTGATTTGCAAGTTGCTCTCTTTGTGTTAATAATGCCGAGCCCATCCTGGCTTCTTGGTCGTCTCCCACTCAACTGGACCAGGTCTGGAGGGCGTTTCCACACATTCCCACATGTCCACCAAAGCACATCCGCTGCAGAGCATGAGGGTAACCTGTGCACCAAACTGTGCACCAAACTCAGGCTGTGCCAGCAAACAGGTTTCCTAATAAGAAGGAAAAGAGAATGAGAAATGCCTGCAGCAATGTGGCAAGACACCACCTCCGAAGAACATATTTCAGAGTTGGATTTCAGTAGTGATATAAGAAAAAGTAAAAATTATTTAAACATAAAAAAACTCTGATGCATAAGTGTCTGCTTGGCAAGCACAAGGTCCTGAAATTGATCCCTGGTACCGCATACCGTATCAGCCTCTCATTTAAACTGGGCCTGGTGGTGAATGCTTGTAATCCCAGTGCTGGGGAGGACGAGACAGCAGGATCACTACGAGACCAAGCTGCATAGCAAGACCCTGTATAAAAAAAAACAAAAAATCTCTAATACTGGACAGTTCATAAGCAGCATCCAAATATAATTCATGAAGGCAAGTCAGAATAGACAGAATGAAGAGAACAGAACTCGTTAGAAAGTTGGGGCAGGTAGAACAAAGAAGACCTTTTTTATTTTAAGAATAAAGAGAAATTCGCTTCCTAGTCCTCTGCTGCCTCTGCTCTCCATGTCTCTATTCCTTATGCAGTTTTTAATCATTTCTTCAGCTTAAGCGTAATCTTCCAGTCCCTGAGCTTATTTTTAATATGCATAGTTGTTTTAAAGGAATTTTCAGATTTTTAGATAAAAAGAAAGTACAAATTCCTCAGTGAACATTTGGATATTTTACATCCTTCCTGACCTAAAAACGGTACTTCATTTACTTCATGTATCTTATGCATTCTGAGTCAATATTGCAGAAAACTCTTCCCTCTGTAACTCCATGAAAAGAAGCCTGTAGTGTACATCAAATTTGCTTACCTCATTTGTCTATCTCTGTGGATACTTCCAATAGCTCTGAATGAAGAAAGAAAGAAAAAAAAAAAAAAGACTTGAAGAGAGAAGAACCTAACTGAAAAAGAACTGAGAATGTTTATTTAAATGTCTAGATAATATGATAGGGCTTAAAAATCCCAAACTCCAATTCTAATCCAAATGAGCTATGGAGCCACATGTTAAGCCCTTTTTCTATATGCAAAAACCAGCCACCTCGAGGAAAATGTTCCTGATTTTCCAATTCCTAATTGAAATGCAGTTGCTGCTGAAGTAACACTTTTGTGGTCAAGGGAAGGAAAATGTTTCTACCTGAAGATCAGGTTACAGCTCACAGACCTCCTAGTAGGAAGAAGATTTCCAAGGAATTATCCCAGGAGTCCACCAGCATTTTCTAACCCATAAATAATGCATCAAGAGAGCCTGTTTGGAGAGGGAATTTATGGGCCTCGACCTCATCCATATGCAGTGTAGGAGATGTCACCGACTATTCCACTGGTGGGACATTTGTACCCTACTCCGTGATTTACATACCGATGAGGTTAGAAAACCTCAGAACGCTGAGGCATGGCTTTCGCAACAACATACAGTTTCATCTATATTCTTGAAAACTACTTAATAAATCAGAGAAAAGAATCTTGAATAAGGAGGGATGCTATGTCAAGTCTGTCCACTGGGCTGTCTTTCCACTTGTTATTTGTGTCACATTAGAGAAAATCAAAAGATTCAGTTTATCTGTTGGAGTTGAAAAGCAATGGGCCTGACAGTTACCAGAAAATTTAAGACAATCCGATAGCTAAATGGATGAAAATTCATCACTGAGGCCAGATATTCTCACAGAACACCAGTGTTTGACGTAGCAAGATACGCAAGGAAAAAATCAAAGAGGCAGGCTTTGTAGAAACGCAAATCCACGACCACACTCGCATGCTCTCTAGGACTGCAGGTAGCTTCCCAGTGGCCACTGATATAACCACCCTCCTCTAGCATTTAGCCTGACATATCAAGCTTTTTCTTCCTTAACTACTAAAAATTCTGTCATATAGAAATTACTGATAGGGACTAGGGAGACAGCTCAGTGGTCTAAGTGCCTACCTGGCAAGCGCAAGGACCAGGGTTCTATCCCTAATACTGCATGCTGTGCGAGCCCCAGGAGCTAAGCCAGCCACCAAAACCAGGTTTGATGGTGCATGCTTATCATCTCTGAGTTTGAGCTGCATGGCAAGACCCTGTACCAAATGAATAAATAAAAGATTTTTAAAAAATTACTGATGGGCCCTGCCAATGTAGCACAGTTGTACCACACTTGCCCAGTGTACGGGACACATCGGGTTTGTTCCCTGGCACCATGAAAATAATTATTGCTAGGACATAAGACAAGGTTAAAAGTTTTAGTAAAACTGGAAACATAACATTCCCAAGAAGAAGAAATAAAAGAAATCCTACAGGGCCATCCAGATAGCTCAGCGGATTAAAGTGCCTGCTTAGGCAGATTCAGGGGTCAGGTGTTCGATCCCCAGCCTGCCGTGCCAGCCCCATCCCTGGGGTATACAGAGATGGTGACTGAGACTGGGCATGGTGGCATGCACCTGTAATCCCAGCACTTGAGAGGCTAAAAAACAGGAGGATCACTATGAATCCAATCTGTGTAATGAGACCCTGTACACCCTGCATTAAATACATTTAAAAAGAAATCCTACAATTGCCTCTTGAGAATAACCAAACTGATTATGACAAAGTGCAAGGAAAAATCAATAAAGTGAATTATTAGTCACACATTAGATATATACCTTCACTAGCCATAATTCTCTCTCTCTCTCTCTCTCTCTCTCTCTCTCTCTCTCTCTCTGTGGTACTCTGGATCAAACCTGGGACCTTGCACTTACCAGGCAGGCATTTATGCCACTGAGCTGTATCTCCTCTTTCTTTTTCTAGAAGGTAGATAGTTCACCTATAATAAAGGATAATTTCATGCAAAACTAAAAGAATCAAACTTTTCCTATGATCTTACAGATTTATTCACTAAATATTAAATGCATATTAGATATGAAGCTCGAGGCTACAATTAGTGCTACATAAAAATGAGTGAGATATAAATCATGTTTTCAGAGAATTTACAGTCAATGAGAAACAATTTATAATTTACAGTCATAGATAACTTAAAACTACTCAAACTGAAGTTGAACAAATATAGTTGGAAAAGTACAAAGCAAGGGCAATACATAGGGTTAAGAGAAGAGAGATTTCTAACTGAAGGGTCCCCTACAGGGGTACCCTTTCTGCTTATCCATAAGCACTAAATAGGCACTGAGTAATGAATCCATGTGTGGAAAGAATGATGAAAATCTTTTGAGGATGAGCTTCAGGAAAAACAGAAGTGGTAGATGAACTGGACCCATGTGTGGGCTTTTTAGTGGCTAGCTGGATAAAGTTTGCTCAACAGTTCATACAGCTGCCAGATTGAGCAAATCGTGACCTTTTAAAAATTATTGCACTTTTGTAAAAATAATTCAAATGCAACAGGGACTCATAATTTATCTGGAAATTCCATGGCATAGCAATATGGAGACATGGAAAGTAATGGACTATTAAGCTCCATGAAGACAGGAATATATATCCATGGCCCTGGATCCAGCAATAAGTGGCTGTGAGGGGTTTTAAAAAGCTACTTCAAGGTAAAGTAAAAGTAGTGAATGAAGAGGACTTTGCAATGGAGAAGTACAGGATTATAGACAGTGCAAGATGCCAGCCAGTATACTAGACCTGGGTAATCTGAGGATTGTGGAGCCACTGGCAGGAAGCGATCTCCAGTGAATGCACATGAGAGGAAAGACAGTGAGCTCATGCTGTGACACTGTCATGTGCAGAGCTGGAGTATTCCTGAAGGACAGTTGTCCAATGGCTTTGGAGAAATGTCAAAGCAAGAGATAGAAACCTGAGAGTGGCACGATTAAAGAGACTTTGGTTGCTTCTGTCTTTACACTATGATAGCGCATCCTTGGCATACTGTGGCTCATCTTATGAATACAGAAAAACTTGCCACCGTAATCTGTGTTGCATTTTATATAATCTCACCAAGAAAAGTTAAGGGTGTACATGGAAGAAATAAGTGGTGAAAAGAAAATAAAAGCACAATGGCCAGTGAATGTTTTACCTACCTAAACTAGCATTGGTGATAATTTCATAAAGAGTAGTATCATATAAAGTGACCAATTCAGATTTCCAAACCCAAATTTTCTCTTACAAACTATGTGATTTTTTTATGTAATAACCTAACATTTTTGACACTTTTTTTTACCTGAATAATATACACTTAAAAGGTAGTGATAAAGAATTTCCATTTTGGGCTGGGGAGATATCACGGCAGTATAAGAGTCTGCCTGGTAAGTGCAGGGACCTGAGTTTGATCCTCTTTCCTGCAAGCCTGGGCACACAGTGCCGGCCACTGAATCTGAGCATGGTAGCACATGCTGGTAATCCCAGAGCTGGGAAGACTGACACAGGTGGATCACTATGAGTCCAAGCTGTGTAGTGAGACCCTGTGCCAAAGACATAATT